>NC_073635.1:37575984-37879015 GCF_029407905.1 Bubalus kerabau
ATTTGTATTTCTCTGATAATGAGTGATGTTGAGCATCTTTTCATGTGTTTGTTAGCCATCTGTATGTCTTCTTTGAAGAGATGTCTGTTTAGTTCTTTGGCCCATTTATTGCTTGGGTTGTTTATTTTTCTTGAATTGAGCTGCAGGAGTTGCTTGTATATTTTTGAGATTAGTTCTTTTGTCTGTTGCTTCATTTGCTATTATTTTCTCCCATTCTGAAGGCTGTCTTTTCACCTTGCTTATAGTTTCCTTTGTTGTGCAGAAGCTTTTAATTTTAATTAGGTCCCATTTGTTTATTTTTGCTTTTATTTCCAATATTCTGGGAGGTGGGTCATAGAGGATTTTCCTTAACTATTGATTTGTAGTTTCATCACATTGATCAGAAATGAAAATTTGCATTATTTCAAACTGTTTGTTTTAAAATTATTAAGATTTGTTTTGTGGTCTAACATGGGGCCTATCTTGGCAATATTTCATGTATCCTTGAGTATATATATTCAGTTATTTTCAAGTGAAGTGTTCTGTATTTGTTGTTGTCTATATTGTTTTTGTCTATTGTTTATCTCTGTCCTGTTCTAGCCTTTGCTGAAAGTGAGGTATTTATCTCATTTTGGTTTTAAATATATATATCTCTAGATCCATGTAGAAAATATTCTGAAAAAGTATATATTATGGCATTAACAATCATAATTACTAGATGTTAAGTACATGGGGTATATGTGTGTGTATTTTAATATTTGCTCATCCACATTTTCTTATTTTCTAAAATATATATCTTTTGTGATAAAGAAAAAAAATTCTTGCTATTATTTGGTTTCTTTTTATTTCTTGCTTTAATTTTGTCAAACTTTGTTTCATATATTAAGGGCACAGATACTGGGTATGCAAATATGCATAGCTGTTATAACTGCTTGGTTAGTTGGCACTTTAGTCCTTATATGATGTCCTTCTTTTTCTCATAATGGTTTTAGATTTAAAATCTAGTTTGCCAAATATTGATGTGACCACTCCTGCTCTTGGTTTACCAATTTTATGGAATAACTTTTTCCTTCACTTTGCTTTCAGCTTCTATGTGTCCTTAGATCTAAAGTCAGTCTCTTGTAAATAGTATATAATTGAATCTTGTTTTCCTTTTTGTCCATTCAACTAATTTATGAGTTCTGATTGCTTAGTTTACTCAACTTACATTCAAATTAAATATTGATACAGAATATCAACAATTTATTAATTATTTTCAGAAGGTTTTGTAGCTTCTTTGTCCTCTGCTTCCTCTGATACTGCCTCCCTTTTGGTTTTATTGATTTATGTGGTGATATTTTCTTTGTGGTTCCAGTTGATTTTGCATAAAACATCTTTAAATTATAGCATTCTTTTAAAGCTATTTAGTTTAATAACAACTTCCATCACTCACAAAACCCTACTGCTTTCCAGCTTCATCTCCCACTTTTGTTATTGAGTCACAAATTTCATCTTTACATATTATAAATTCATTGACACAGGTTTGAAGTTTTTATTATTTTTTCAATTTAATGTTTGTATAAGAATTGACTGATCCAAATTAAAACAATACCAGTTACTAATATTTGTTTATGCATTTGCCTTTACTAGAGAACTTTTGGAGAAGGCAATGGCACCCCACTCCAGTCCTCTTGCCGGGAGAATCCCACGGACGGAGGAGCTTGGTGGGCTGCAGTCCACGGGGTCGCTAAGAGTCGGACACTTACTGAGCGACTTCACTTTCACTTTTCACTTTCGCGCATTGGAGAAGGAAATGGCACCCCCCTCCAGTGTTCTTGCCTGGAGAATCCCAGGGATGGGGCAGCCTGGTGGGCTGCAGTCTATGGGGTCTCACGGGGTCGGACACGACTGAAGCGCCTTAGCAGCAGCAGCAGCAGCAGAGAACTTTATATTATTGTATGACTTTATTTTCCTATCTAGTGCACTTTCATTTTAACTTGAAGCACTCTCATTAGCACTTCTTGCAGAACAGGCCTAATGGTAGTGATGTCTTTTGGTTTTTCTTTATCTGGGAGTCTTAATTTCTCCTTCATGTTTGAAGGATAGTTTTTTCTCATATAGAATTTTTTGTTGACAATATTTTTTTCCATTCTTTGAATACATTACCTCTCTCCTTTTTGGTCTGCAAGAATTCCACTGAGATGCACACTGAATTTCATGGAAGTTTCCTTACATGCCACAAGTTGTATTTCTCTTGCTACTTTAAAGATTCCCTTCAATTTGATTTTTGGCAGACTGGCTGTATTGTGGGTTCCCTTTGGATTTATATACTTGAATAACATTCAGTTTCTTGAATTTATATATCTTTTTATTTCCACAGATTTGAAAAGTTTAGTGGCACTATCATTTCAAATAAGCTTTCTGCCCCTTAAAAACAAAATCCTTATCATTTCAAATAAGCTTTCTGCCCCTTAAAAACAAAATCCTTCTGGGACATCCATCATGAATATTATAATGATTAATATAATGAAATTTAAAATAAAATTCATTTTATAATATTCATGAGGAAGTTTTTGTGTATACATTTTCAGTTTCTTTGGGTAAATAGCAAGGTATGTGATTGATGCATCATATCATAAGAACATGTTTAGCTGTGTAAGAAATTTTCAAACTTTCTTGCATATCAGTTTTGATATTGATTTTGCTTCAACAACTAGTCTAAAGGATGTTCAGGTAGATGGTAAAATATTTTTTTCTGCTGTCTTTGTAAGGGAGTTTCCAGAAAACATTAGCACTTGAGTTAGTAGGCTGAGTAAAAGACATCTACCCTCATTAACATGGGTGGGTACTATTCAATTCTCTGAGCATCAGAGAAGAACAAAAAAAGGTGAAGGAAAGGCAAATTTTCTCTTTGATCTGGAGCATTCATCTTCTCCTGGCCCAGGCTTTGGAGCTCTTGATTATTGGGCTTTCAGATTCTAGGACTTATAGCAATGGCCCATTCTGGCACTTTTCTTCTGACTGAGAGTTACGCCATCAGCATTTCTGGTTCTTTGGTCTTCAGACTGGGACTGTATTATACCATCAGCCTTCCTTGTACTTCAGCTTGCAGAGATCTATCTACCTACCTACCTATCTATCAGTCATTCAGTCCTGTCTGACTCTTTGGGACCCCATAGACTGCAGCACACCAGGCTACTCTGTCCATTACCAACTACTGGAGCTTACTCAAACTCATGTCCAATCGAGTTGGTGATGTCATGCAACAATCTCGTCCTCTGTCATATTCTTCTCCTCCTACCTTCAATCTTTCCCAGCATCAGGGTCTTTTCCAATGAGTCAGTTCTTTGCATCAGGTGGCCAAAGAATTGGAGTTTCAGCTTCAGCATCAGTCTGTCCAATGAACATTCAGGACTGAGGTTATTGATGTTTCTCCTAGAAATCTTGATTTCAGCTTGTTCTTCATCCAGTCTGGCATTTGGCATGATGTACTCTGCATATAAGTTAAATAAGCAAGGTGACAGCATACAGCCTTGATGTACTCCTTTCCCAGTTTGGAACCAGTCTGTTGCTCCATGTCTGGCTTTAACTGTTCCCTCTTGACCTGCCTATAGATTTCTCAGGAGGCAGGTAAGGTGGTCTGATATTCTGATCTTTTGAAGAATTTTCCACAGTTTATTGTGATCCACACTGTCAAAGGCTTTGGCATAGTCAATAAAGTTGAAGTAGATGTTTTTCTGGAACTCTCTTGATTTTTTGATGATCCAATGGATGTTCGCAATTTGATCTCTGATTCCTCTGCATTTTCTAAATCCAGCTTGAACATCTGGAATTTTCACAGATCATGTCCTGTTAAAGCCTGGCTTTAGAATTTTGAACATTACTTTGCTAGCATGTGAGATGAGTCCAATTGGGCAGTAGTTTTGAAAATTCTTTACCATTGTCTTTCTTGGGACTGGAATGAAAACCGACCTTTTCCAGTCCTGTGGCCACTGCTGAGTTTTCCAAGTTTGCTGGCATATTGAGTGCAACACTTTCACAGCATCATCTTTTAAGATTTGAAATGGCTCAATTGGAATTCTATCACCTCCACTAGCTTTGTTCATTGTGATGCTTTCTAATGCCCTCATGACTCTGCATTCCAGGATGTCTGGCCCTAGGTGAGTGATCACACCATCTTGGTTATCTGGGTCATAAAATTTTTCTGTATAGTTCTGTGTATTAATATCTTGTAAGTATCTTAAAATAAAGCAATTCCGATCATTGCTCCCATCCCTTATATCATAGCTGCTTTCTTCTTATTTGTATATAAGGATACATAAGGATACTTTCATAAATTTTTGGTATTATTTCAAACAAACTGTTATCTGTTAGGTCAATTGAGAATATAAATATTTTATTTACTTTTACTTATTCCTTTTCTGATGCTCTCTGTTCCTTCATATAGATCCAAGTTTCTAAGCTATATTGTTTCATTCTTTCTAAAGAATAACACTTTTTGCAAGTCAGGACTAATGCTAACAAATCCCATCACTTTTTTGTTACCTAAGTAAATCTCTATTTCTCCTTCACTTTTGAAAGGTAATCTTTCAGGATGCAGAATTCTAGGTTGTTGGGTTATTCTTCTGAACATTCAAACTTTTCACTCCACTGATTTTCTGTTTATGTATTTTTTGACAAGAAGTTACATGAATTTCTTATCTTTTCTCCTCTATAGTAAAATTTCCTGTACCCTCACCCAAGCTTCAAGTTTTTCTCTTTTTCTTCAATTTTCTGTCATTTGAATATGATATGTTGTTGTCATTTTCTGTCATTTGAATATTATCTAGTTTTACTTTTTGGCATTTCCCTACTTGGTCTTCTCTGAGCTTCCCAAATATATAGTTTGGTGTTCAACATAAACTTGTGAAAATTCTCAGTAAGTGTTGTTTCAAGTATTTCATCTGTTTTATTCTTATGTCACCTTATGATATTTTCATACATGTGTTACACTTTTGTAATTATCCCACATCTTGTATACTCTACTATCTTTTTTATTCTTTGTATTTCAATATTAGAAGTTTCTACTGATATATTCTGAAGTGAGGCAATTCATTCCTTGGCTACATTCAGTGTTGTCTTTAGCTTTATTTTCTTGGACTCCAAAATCACTGCAGATGGTGACTGCAGCCATGAAAATAAAAGATGCTTGCTCCTTGGAAGAAAACCTATGACCAAAATACACAGCATATTAAAAAGCAGAGACACTACTTTGTCGACAAAAGTCTGTCTAGACAAAGCTATGGTTTTTCTGGTAGTCATGTATGGATGTGAGAGTTGGACCATAAAGAATGTTGAGCACTTAAGAATTAATGCTTTTGAACTGTGGTGTTGGAGAAGACTCTTGAGAGTCCCCTGGACTTCAAGGAGATCCAACCAGTCAATCCCAAAGGAAATCAGTCCTGAATATTCATTGGAAAGACTGATGCTGAAGCTGAAACTCCAATACTTTGGCCACCTGTTGGAAGAACTGACTCCTTAAAAAAGAGCCTGGGTCATCCCAGTGCACCAGCCCCAAGCATCCAGTATCGTGACCCAGAGGGATGGTATGGGGAGGGAGGAGGGAGGAGGGTTCAGGATGGGGAACACGCGTATACCTGTGGTGGATTCATGTTGATATATGGCAAAACCAATACAATACTGTAAAGTTAAAAAATAAAATAAAATTAAAAAAAAAAAAGAAAAAAAAGAAAGAGCCTGATACTGGGAAAGAATGAAGGCAGAAGGAGACGGGGACGACAGAGGATGAGATGGTTGGATGGCATCACTGACTAGATGGACATGAGTTTGAGTGAACTCTGGGAGTTGAAAATGGACAGGGAAGCCTGGAGTGCTGCAGTCCATGAGGTTGCAAAGAGTTGGACTCGACTGAGCGACTAAACTGTCTGATGTTTTTCTCAGTTTCCTCTCCTTTTATATTTTGTGTCTCTGCTCTAGATTTATACCTTGCAGGATACCATGAGGTTTGTATAAAATATCTCATAAAGAAAATAGTCTTTTTTTCCCCCTGCTAATAGTATCTCATTTTTATTTGCATATATAAATTCCATCCATTTTTTTCTTACCTTTTATGGTATTCTTATCCCAAATGTTTTTCATTTTTAATGTGGTTTTGTTACCAAATTGAACTAGCTATGGTTATTTTTACTGCTTTTTTTCTTTAACATCAATGTCATAATTGTGTTTAAAAATGTATTCTGATACAAAGTTGAGATTTACTTATTCCTTTTATCACCTTACTGAAAGATTTGTGTAATTTTGCCTCAATGTTTAAGATATGAGTTCCTTTCAATGTTTATTGTAAAGAAGATTTAGTGTTGATGAACTTCCTCAGCTTTTCTTTTTCTGGGAAACCCTTTATTTTTCCTCCATATTTGAATAATAATAATTTGTTGGGCAGAGTATTCTTGACTGACTTTTTAAAAAAATTTTATCTTTCAGTACTTTGACTATATTATTCCATTCTCTCCTGGCCTTTAGAGTTTCTCCTGAGAAGTCTGTTGATATCCTAATGAGGGTTCTTTTGTAGATTACTATCTTTCTTTTTCCTGATTGCCTTTAAATTATTTCTTAGTCAAGGACTTCTTTTACTTTTTTTTTTTTTTAATATTTACTTTTTTGGCCGAGCTGAGACTTATTTGCAGATCTTAGTTGCAGCATGTGGGATCTAGTTCCCTCTCCAGGGAACAAACCCAGACCCCCTGCACTGGGAGCAAAGAGTTTTAGCCACTGGGCCATCAAGAAGTCCCATCATTGACTTTTTTTTTTTTTTAAATTTTATTTTATTTTTAAACTTTACATAATTGTATTAGTTTTGCCAAATATCAAAATGAATCCGCCACAGGTATACATGTGTTCCCCATCCTGAACCCTCCTCCCTCCTCCCTCCCCATTCCATCCCTCTGGGTCGTCCCAGTGCACCAGCCCCAAGCATCCAGTATCGTGCATCGAACCTGGACTGGCAACTCGTTTCATACATGATATTTTACATGTTTCAATGCCATTCTCCCAAATCTTCCCACCCTCTCCCTCTCTCACAGAGTCCATAAGACTGTTCTATACATCAGTGTCTCTTTTGCTGTCTCGTACACAGGGTTATTGTTACCATCTTTCTAAATTCCATATATATGCATTAGTATACTGTATCGGTGTTTTTCTTTCTGGCTTACTTCACTCTGTATAATAGGCTCCAGTTTCATCCACCTCATTAGAACTGATTCAAATGTATTCTTTTTAATGGCTGAGTAATACTCCATTGTGTATATGTACCATAGCTTTCTTATCCATTCATCTGCTGATGGACATCTAGGTTGCTTCCATGTCCTCATCATTGACTTTTGATAGTTTTAATACAATGTGTCTTGTAGAAAGTCTTTTAATATTGTGGCAATCACCTGTTCTTTCATTTTCATGGACTTGTGTATCCAGTTCCTTCCCCATGTTTGGGAAAATCTTAGGTATTATTTCTTTAAATAAAATATATTTTACACTCCCTCTGTCCTCTTTTTTTGGGATACCGATTATCACAATGTTGTTCTTTCTAAAATAATTAAATTGAAATTTCATAGGATTTAAATTAAAAAAAAAAACTCACCTCTTACACCCGTATTATTTCTCACAGAATTTAAGTTGTCATAAAACTTAATTTAGAAACAAATCTTAATTCTCTCACTTTCTTAAATATGTATTTTTTAGAAATTTCCATCTTTAAGCTTGCTATTTCTCTCTTTCATGTAATCTGCTAGATTTCCAGTGTTTTCTAAGTCATTGTTTATTTCATTTATTTAGTTCCTCAATCTCAGAATTTTTGTTTGGTTCTTTTGTAGAGTTTAAATCTCTTTGGTAGATATTTTTTTTTACTCATATATTATTTTCTGATCTAATTAAACTGCCTTTCTGAGTTTTCTTGTAGTTTATTGTTTTTCTTTATGAAAGTTGTTTTGAATTCTCTATTACATAATATTGCATGGCTTAAATTTTGGTTTCTGAAGAATTTTCATTTTCTTTTCCTGTGGTTCTTCATGGTGTTTAATAATTAAAGTGTTCATCTGACATATGAAGTAGCAAACATCTTTTTTTAGTTTTTTTTTTTTTTTAAACTCAATTATGCTGGAGAAGGTAATGGCAGTCTGCTCCAGTATCCTTGCCTGGAGAATCCCATGGACAGACTGCTGCTGCTAAGTCGCTTCAGTCATGTCCGACTCTGTGCGATCCCATAGACGGCCCCCTACGGGGTCACAAAGAGTGTGACATGGCTGAATGACTAGCACTTTCACTTTCAAGGATTCAATAGGTTAGAGTAGAAGTCTTTTGTTTTCCAGTAGGTGGCATTATAGGACAAATTTTCAGTTCAGTTCAGTCACTCAGTGGTGTCTGACTCTGTGACCCCATGGACTGCAGCACACCAGGCTTCACCAACTCCCGGAGCTTACTCAAACTCATGTCCATGGAGTTGGTGATGCCATCCAACCATCTCATCCTCTGTCATCCCCTTCTCCTCCGGCCTTCAATCTTTCCCATCATCAGGGTCTTTTCCAAGGAGTCAGTTCTTCAGATCAGGTGGCCAAAGGATTGCAGTTTCAACTTCAGCATCAGTCCTTCCAATGAATATTCAGGACTGTTTTCCTTTAGGATTGACTGGTTGGATCTCCTTGCAGTCCAAGGAACTCTCAAGAGTCTTCTCCAACACCATAGTTCAAAAGCATCAATTCTTCGGCACTCAGCCTTCTTTATGGTAGAACTCTCACCTCCATACATGACTATTGGAAAAACCATAGCTTTGACTAGACAGACCTTTGTTGACAAGTTTATCTGAACTCTGAGAATTATCAATTTTTACCTTTCTCTGCCTTTGTTATAGATGTTACAAGTAGCTTTGATGTCACCGCTTTTGCATCCAGGGTCATTAGTGCCTTGCTTTTACCAGTGTCATTGGCATGTCCTGGAACACCAGGGTAGCAGCTCTCTTCACCACATGTATGGTTTCCTAGATTGTAGTCTTTGCCAATTTGTGGAGTGGAACAGTGTGAGAGGAAAACCAGGGTAGTTGAGTGTCTCTACCATTACAGGAAAAGTGTCAAGTCTGTGGGTGTCACTGCCATGAGTAGGGGAAGTGGTTGGAATTATGGGCACCTTAGTGGCAGGAGCAGCAGCACCGCTGCTATTACTATCTGGTTCCCTGTAACTTTGGGTGCTACAGTTGGAGGCTAGTGTTTCATGCTTACCTCCCTTGATGCTATCTAGTTCTCTGGGAGTTGTACTCTGGGAGTTAACTGCAATGGTTGGGTTGTACTCTGGGAGTTAACTGCAATGGTTGGGATAAAAGATTACAGATATTGCCTTTGCTCTTTCCCAGGTTCTGCCTCTGTGTGTTCCAGTCCACCCACCTTTAGATGTACATATGTGTGGAATTTTCCAGCATACTGGAATGTTGGGCAGAGGCACCTTAGTTGAATTATAGTTGTTTTACTGATTGTAGATTGAAGGAGAGAGACAAAGTAGCATCTCATAGTGCCATGATGGTGACATTACACCCTGACATCAAGTTTTAGTATGATCTTTTGATGATACCTCTTTCCAACATTTATCAAAACTATAGCCTCCATTTGGCATATTAATATAATAAACTTTAAATATATATTCCTATATCAAACCTTATAGTTTAAGAATTTTGCATCATGCTTGGTGATTTAATGACTATTATTTTTCCCTTTAGATGTTTATATCTGTTTCATAATGGAGATTGGTTTTCACTTTTATTTAGGAAAATTTTAGCTAGGTTTCAGTAGCAAATGAAAGAATTTTGCTAGAAATTGTTAGAATTTCTAGAGGCAAACCAAACTAACCATACTCTGTGTTTTTTAAGCATAAAATGCTTTATTGAAGTACATTAGACAAGAAACTTCATTATAGAGACTCACTCTAAAGCTTGCTTGATCATAGTTGGAACAGTAGATAATCCAGTAAGATGGATGTTTGTCAGAGAGTGTGAGATTAACCACAAAAATTCAGTGTGAGGAGTACTAACTTATTGTTGTTTCTAGAGGTCCTATGGCCAGTAGCAAGCAGAAGAAGGAAGAAAGTCAATTGCAAGAGTGATAGAGAAGAGATGTGTTGAGTCCCCAATGAATATGAAGCAAACAGGGCCCAGATTGTCTGCTTTCTGAGTTTACAAAAGAAGGAAAAAAAATTTTTTTTCTCTTGTTTAGACAGTTTGCTTTTGCTTTACTATTATTAGTATACACAATTGGGCTTAATAATAATTGTTACAGGCTTCATATCAATGTTCTGACTGTTTAATATTTTTCTCATGCAAATTTTAAAGAGATAAGCTTAGAATCAGATAGAATCCTCACATTTTTTTAAAGGAAAAATCAAGTAGAAACAACTGAAGATCTTTCTATTTACAATCAAAATTGAATAATGCATCTATTTGCAAATCATAGAGATTAATGCTTCAATCAAAGTTTTGAATCATGCAGCTATAGAGATGCTTATTATCCATCCATTAATTTTCTTGACCTGAACTACACAGCAGTCTGGCACACATTGGAAAATGACAATGGATTATAAGAAAATTAATTGGGAAATGATTGAAATTATAGCTACTATTTCATATACAGTCTCTTTTTTTGGGCAATGTAATAAATCTCTGGCACTGGAAAGTACTTATGTGCCTTCAAACTTGTTTCCTTTTTCTTCCTTTTGAAAACGTAATATATTCTTTTTAAAATTTTTATTATATATTGGAGCATAGTTGATTAACATGTTGTGTTGGTTTCAGATGTACAGCAAAGTGGTTCATTTATACATATACATGCATGTATTCTATTTCAAATAGTCTCTTTCCATTTATGTTGTTACAGAATATTGAGAAGAGTTCCCTGTGATATACAGTAGCTTCTTGTTGGTTATCTATAAAAAATAGTATATTCTTGGAAATATAGGTCAACAGGAGTTAAGTCTTTACATGCTTTAAGGATATGTGATGTTTCATATCTGTGCCATAAAATGGTCTTGAAGCACATTAACAACCTCACTATCCCCACAGACCATGATCCTGGGACATCTCACTGATAATTTCAACTTTTAGTGAACTGAGAAAACTAGAATATTAAAGAGCAGCAAGTTCAAGATCCCCAGTTATAAATGTAAGATATATGTTTGTCAGAGTGGAGAATGGGGTCGCGAGGAGTCAGACACGACGGAGCGACTTCACTTTCACTTTTCACTTTCATGCATTGGAGAAGGAAATGGCAACCCACTCCAGTGTTCTTGCCTGGAGAATCCCAAGGATGGGGGAGCCTGGTGGGCTGTCGTCTATGGGGTCGCACAGAGTCGGACACGACTGAAGCGACTTAGCAGCAGCAGCAGCAAAATCCTTCAGTTCAGTTCAGTTCAGTCGCTCAGTCATGTCCTACTCTTTGAGACCCCATGAACAGCAGCACGCTAGGCTTCCCTGTCCATCACCAACTCCCTGAGCTTACTCAAACTCATGTCCATTGAGTCGGTGATGCCATCCAACCATCTCATCCTCTGTCATCCCCTTTGCCTCCTGCCTTCAACATTTTCAGCATCAGGGTCTTTTCTAGTGAGTTAGTTCTTCGCATCAGGTGCCCAAAGTATTGGAGCTTCAGCTTCAGCATCAGTCCTTCCAATGAATATTCAGGACTGATTTCGCTTGGGATTGACTGGTTGGATCTCCTTGCAGTCCAAGGGACTCTCAAGAGTCTTCTCCAAAACCACAGATCAAAAGCATCAATTCTTCGGTGCTCAGCTTTCTTTATGGCCCAACTCTCACATCCATACATGACTACAGGAAAAACCATAGCTTTGACTAAATGGACCTTTGTTGGCAAAGTAATGTCTCTGCTTTTAATATGCTATGTAGGTTGGTAATAGCTTTTCTTCCAAAGAGCAAGCGTCTTTTATTTTCATGGCTGCAGTCACGATCTGCAGTGATTTTGGAGCCCCCCAAAATAAAGTCTGACACTGTTTCCACTGTTTCCCCATCTATTTACCATGAAGTGATGTGGCCAGGTGCCATAATCTTCATTTTCTGAATGTTGATTTTTAAGCCAACTTTTTCACTCTCCTCTTTCACTTTTATCAAGAGGTTCTTTAGTTATTCTTTGCTTTCTTCCATAAGAGTGGTGTCATATGTATATCTGAGGTTATTGATATTTCTCCCAGAAATCTTGAATCCAGTGTGGGCTTCTTCCAGCCCAGCATTTCTCAAGTTGTACTCTGCATATAAGTTAAATAAACAGAGTGACAATATACAGCCTTGAAGTACTCCTTTCCCAATTTGGAACCAGTCTGTTGCTCCATGTCTGGTTCTAACTGTTCCCTCTTGACCTGCCTACAGATTTCTCAGGAGGCAGGTAAGGTGGTCTGGTATTCTAATCTTTTGAAGAATTTTCCATAGTTTGTTGTGATCCACACAGTCAATAAAGTTGAAGTAGATGTTTTTCTGGAACTCTCTTGCTTTTTTGATGATCCAACGGATGTTGACAATTTGACCTCTGGTTCTTCTGCCTTTGCTAAATCCAGCTTGAACATCTGGAATTTCACAGATCACATACTGTTGAAGCCTGGCTTGGAGAATTTTGAGCATTACTTTGCTAGCATGTGAGATGAGTGCAGTTGTGCAATTAAAGTCCTTAACCTCACTGAAATACCTGTGAATTTAAGGATCTCTGTTTTAATCAGAGAAAACAACTGGGGTAACATAAGAAGTGGTTAGGAAGAGAATTTACATATCTTTGGGAGGCATGGGAAAGGAAAGCCAACAATGTGTATGGAGGCATGTCCAGGTTGCCATTCAGTCACATCAAAAGAAGTGAAAGGACAAACTAGTTGTGCAAATCCAGAGATAGTATCTATGCCTGTAGAAGATGTCAACATGATATAAGTTGCATTGTTTTTATTATGTGAATGTAACCTTCCTGAAGCAAATAATGTGAAGCATGCAGTAAAAGAGATATGCTAACTTAAATCCCCCCCTACACTCCATCTCTTGTCCTGAGCCACTCACTAATTTCACCAAAAGTACCTCTACCTTTTCATTTTGCTTAACTTCTCTGGCTCTACAGATTAACTCACAATTAATTCAGTTACCTATTGTGTTCATACACGGGAGCCTTTCTAAAGAGACTGCATGCTCCCAAAGCCTTTGTTGGGATAGCTGGACTTGTAGATGCAAGTCATGTATTTCCTCAGGGTGTACTGGAAGCTATCACCTCAGTGGCTCAGATGGTAAGGAATCTACCTGCAATGCAGGAGACCTGGGTCAATCCCTGAGTTGGGAAGACCCTGGAGAAGGGAATGGCTACCCATTCCAGTATTTTTGCCTGAGAATTCTATGGACAGAGGAACCTGGTAGGCTATATAGTCCACGGGGTTGCAAAGAGTCAGACATCACTGAGTGACTAATACTTTCACTTTCAGGGGTGGAAATGGAAGGCTAGTTCTAGGGTCAGGTCTGAGGCAGGACTTCCCCTGGGTTTAGTGGCTGTCCTACCCTTATCAGTGTCATAGACTATCCTAATTTGCTGGAACAGAAGCCTTGAGGCTAGATCCAAGGTGTCTCTGTTTTCCTTTAAGCATATATTTACCCCTTCTCCCTCCACTGAGACTCCTGCATGAGAGTGGAGAACTGCTAAAGCTGGAGGGGCCCATGTGTATTTTATGGACTAGTATTATACACAGATAGAGATCTGAGCTGCCTCCATTGTACTGCCTGTACAAAGGCCAAACTTGTTTCTCTGCTCTGCTCAGATACAACCTCTGGTGCAAGTGCCTTTTCCCCCTCATATCTGATCACTTCTCCCAGTCTCCTGTCACCCCTGCTCTATTATTGAACAGTCCTCAAGGCAGTCGTTGTTTGTATTTGTATAAACTCTCAGTGTATACCAGGCAGCCACCATCAGAAATCTGGTTGAGCAGCCACCATCAGAAATCTGGCTAGCTTCTGAGGCACTACCTGAGGAAATGCCAACAATGGCTACTGCTGCTCCACCCAGATACCACCTGCGACTGGGCAGCCTCTTCATCCTCTGGTCAAATCTTCTCCCAGGTTGTGGCTGTCCCAGATCAAGTACAATGCTGTGACATAGAGTGAACATGGCTAGAGCATTTATGTGACTGGGGAGCTGCCAGAACAGACCTCTCTCTGCCCAGCTGGAGGGAAGTCAGCAAGTGCTTTCTCCTCATGAGCAGAATTTAAGCCTCCCACTGTCCTACTGTTAGTCCCAGCACTTTTTCAACCAATAAAGGGGGCTTATTTCCCTTCAATTGGACTCAGGACTTGGATGCCCAAATTATGGCTTGAACCACTCACTCCCCAGGGCATGTAATCGTTTTTATCCTTTGCATTCTCTCTGAGGGGCAGAGCTCCTAGCTTGAATCCTTCTCTTCTTACCTGTTTGGTTACATGTATATCATTCTTACAGGCTTGGTTGTAAAGTAATTTTTTTTCAGTTTCCACTTACTTTTTAGTGAGAATTTTTCCACAGGTAGATATGTTTTTTATGTGTTCATAGGGAAGGGGAGCTTCATGGCCTTTTACTCCACTACCTTGATCAATTTCCTTTTTAAAAGCAGAACTAAACTGTAATACTTTTTTCTTCATAAATTTGTAAAAAATATACCATCTTCTATAGAATATACTTAAAAGCACCTGAGAGTTTATATTTTCCATCAGGTGATTTCCCCCCCCTTTTTGCAACTGTAAAATAAAATGAAGAGAAAAGTACTTCAAGAGTCTTCAGATTTGGGCTTTGTTCTTCATGATTGAATTTTCATATTGATAACCAAACTATAAAACTTGGTATTAACTAAAACAGACTATGTCTCTATGTCTGAATTTTAAAAACTAAGTAGATAAGATGTTTATTTTATTCATTCAAAATATGACTGTTTCTAGGAGAATTCCAGAGATTCAATTAGATCAATTGAGACTTTGTGGGAAAAAAAAAATATATTTCTCAGATTCAATAGAAGTTATCTAAGCCTGTAAAATTTTCTTTGAAAGTCACACAGCAATTAGAAAACATCACTCAGCTTAGTCTGGAGCTTCAAGAATGATAAAGAACTCAACACCTCAAATTTTTTCATATATATTATGTGAGTGATCAACTTTAACTTCAAGATTGCATTCCAGGATACATGTATTATACTTTAATAAAAATGTAGTTATTTTTTCAAATGATCATTTTACAGTGATGTAAATACTCTCATTTTTATAAAATGGTAGCTTTTCATATATGAATTTGAGAAACATATTTTTAAGCTCTTAATCAGAACTCTTTAATTTCAGATGAGGCACCATGCTGAAAGATGAAAGGATGTGCATAATCTAAGCCAGCTCCAAAAATTTTATGGTAGCTTCTTATTATTTTAATCCTGATTTTGAGACATTTACTAAGTTTTAAACTTTCCCAGCTTCTTTTGGTTTTGAATCAATCTATTATTAATCAGATACATTTTACGAGAAATAATGGGCATGCCATTTTTGTATGAGCACATTAGTTTTCATGGAAACATATAGCAAATACTCTTTATGTTATTTCTTTTAACAGAATGTGTTATGAATTTTTTTAAAGTTACTTTATATAACTTGGATTTTATGTCACTAATAGCAACATAATATTGGACTTCATAATACACAAGTATGGCCTCCAAGTGCAGGAAATGATGTGATCCTTTCCTATAAACAGTCTATCAAACATGGCTTTAGTTTTAGATTTTTCTCTTGAACTTCAGTAGGAAAAATAATTTTTAACAGGATTCTTCTATGGTGCTTTGTGGCTAACTCTTTAAGGTTCACTAGGAACAGATTCAGTTGAGTGAGAAATAACCTCATGACTTTGAACTTTCACAAGTTAAATAAAAGTGTTTCTGGTGATCCCTTGAAAACTATATCTGAGACTTAACACTAGCTGAAGTGGAAAAAGTCATGTCTCAAAATTCTATAATGCTGTAAAAAATAAATTATATCATGTTGGCCAGGCTTAGTGAAAGCATGATTGAAAAGCTAAACATTTTTAGAGGAGAGTCATTTGACTCTGGTGAGATTTTGCTAAGCTATTAGGTCAAAGTTGTGCTGACAGGGAGCTGTACCTGAGAACCAGATAGAACTTTAGCATTGAACTGTGAATTTGGCCATAGAAATTTTCCTAGATCAATCAACTAAAAATATTACATTTAGGTTCATGTAAATATTGCACAAGCATTAGATATATGATATTGATTTCATATATCATTTGATATATGATATTTAATAGTAATGAGTAAGCTTCACAAATTCTATACCTCTCTAAATTTCTTACTATATGGTATGTAACTGAGATATTGAGAAAAGAAACTATTTAGATATAAATCCAGATTTTGAAATGTCTGAAATATATGTATGTGTATATAGGGCCTTTCTGATGGCTGAGCAGGTAAAGAATCCACCTACAATGCAAGAGACACAGGAGATGTTGTTGGTTCGATCCCTGGGTTGGGAAGATCCCTTGGAGGAGGAAATTGCAATCCACTACAGTACTCTTGCCTGGGAAAATCTTATGGACAGAGGAGCCTGGTGGGCTACAATTCATGGGGTCGTAGAGTCAGACACCACTGAGTGACTGAGCATGCATGCACATCAGATAGTATGAGAAATTCCACTGTCTTTCTTTTCGAGAATTGTTTTAGCTATTAAAAAATTTTTTTTTATTTTTTTAATATAAATTTATTTATTTTAATTGGAGGTTAATTACTTTACAATATTGTATTGGTTTTGCTATACATCATCATGAATCCACCACAGGTATGCACGTGTTCCCCATCCTGAACCCCCCTTCCACCTCCCTCCCCATACCATCCCTCTGGGTCATCTCAGTGCACCAGCCCCAAGCATCCAGTATCATGTTTTAGCTATTTTAAGTTCTTTACAAATGAGAGTGAAGTTGTGCAGTGATTAGAACTGGTACGTACTGCTGATGAGAGTTTAAAATGGTACAACCACTTTGTAAAGTTGAAGTGTTTCATCTAGTTATACATACACATATGAGACAGTCATTCTATTCATATAGACGATCGAAGAAAAATGAAAGCATATGCTGACAAAAAAAACCTTGTTTGTAAACGTGTATTAGTTTAATATATGTGTGTGTGCTCAGTTGCGTCTGATTCTTTGCAACCTTATGGGCTGTAGTCCTAAATTCCTCTGTCCATGGGATTCTCCAGGCAAGAATGGGTTTCCATTTCCTCCTCCACAAGATCTGCCCAACCCAGGGATTGAACTCACATCTCTGGCATCTCCTGCATTGGTAGGCGGATTCTTTATCTGTGAGTCACCTTATAAACAATAGGAAAAAAAAAAACAAACAACAATTGACTATCCACAAGTTGATGAATAAACTAGATGTAGTGTATACATACAAAGGAATGTTATTTAGTGTTAAAAATGTAACAAATTAATATCAAGAACAATGTGTTAAGTGATTTTATTTATATAATATTCTGGAAAAGGCAAAATTATAAGGACAAAAAATTTTGCTTAGAAGTGAGAATGAGAAGAGGGAATATAAAAATTGGCAAGGAAGAACTGTTTATTGTGGTGATGTTTACATGATTGATGTATGTGTCAAAAATTTATAAACCTGATCAAAAAGGGTAATTTATGATATGCAGATTTAAGCTTAATTAACTTTAAAAAAGAAGTGGTTCAAATTGTAAAGTCCATTAGACAGGGTCATTTTTCTACTTAACTCTATTTGTGAACTTGACATGCAATGTGGTAAGTTTTGAGGCAATAGTGGCAAACCAATTAGACAAAAATTTTGGCTTTTATGAAACTCACATTCTAATGAGGAAAAGCCTAATAAATAAATATATAAATCAGTTAAGTATATACTATTTTACATGGTGATAAAGACAACAAAATAAAGTACAATTATCAAAACACAATGAACTACAATGCAATTATAAAAATCATTAACTTTCTGGTAGCAACTTTCAGATTTTCTTTTTTTTTTTTTTAAATAAATACTTTTATTTTAATTTTATTTTATTTTTAAACTTTACATAATTGTATTAGTTTTGCCGAATATCAAAATGAATCCGCCACAGGTATACATGTGTTCCCCATCCTGAACCCTCCTCCCTCCTCCCTCCCCATTCCATCCCTCTGGGTCGTCCCAGTGCACCAGCCCCAAGCATCCAGTATCGTGCATCGAACCTGGACTGGCAACTCGTTTCATACATGATATTTTACATGTTTCAATGCCATTCTCCCAAATCTTCCCACCCTCTCCCTCTCTCACAGAGTCCATAAGACTGTTCTATACATCAGTGTCTCTTTTGCTGTCTCGTACACAGGGTTATTGTTACCATCTTTCTAAATTCCATATATTGTGTCACTTGCAAACAGTGACAGTTTCTCTTCTTCTTTTCCAGTTTGGATTCCTTTTATTTCATTTCCCTTGGACTGCCATAGCTACAGCTTCTAAAACTATGTTAAATAAAAGTGGCAAGAGTGAACATCCTTGTCTTGTTCCTGATCTTGGAGGAAATGCTTTTAGCTTTTCACAATTGAGTATGGTGTTTTCTGTAGGTCTGTCATATATGGTCTTTATTATGTTGAGGTTTGTTTCCTCTATGCCCACTTTCTGGGGAACTTTTTTCTTAAATAGGTGCTAAATTTTTTGTTCTTTTTGAGAACTTCTTGAAGAAAGAAAGTGAATGTGTTGCTCAGTCATGTCCAACTCTTTGCGACCCCATGGACTATAACCTGCCAGGATCCTCTGTCCATGAAATTCTCCAGGCAAGAATACTGGAGTGGGTTGCTAGTCCCTTCTCCAGGGGATATTTCTGTCTCAGGGATTGAATTGGAATCTCCTGCATTGCAATAATATTATTTACCATCTGAGTCACATGATATAATTAGATATTCTAAATTACTGCAGTGTAAGTCCACATACAACCTCAGTTATATGATGTGCCTATTGATTTCACTTGTAAATATTATATGTATATATTTGTAAGTATACATAAAATTTATGGAGTCAAATACATTTACTTTTTTCTTTATCACCATCTATATTCCCAAAAGTTTCTGAAGTCCTTAAATATTTTCTTGCAAGACTTTTTGTTTATATTTTTTATTAAATATTTTACCCACTTCTATTTAATTGGTACATTCTAGGAGTTAAGTATCCAATTTTTGTGTATAAATTTAATACAAATAATATGTAATTATATTTAATGAACAATTCCTTTTCATTTTTAAAAAAAAAATTTGCCATGGATTTCTTACATTTATTTACCTCAAGATTTGTCCCCTCTGCTGGCTCAGATAATAAAGCGTCTGCCTCCAATTCAGGAGACCCAGGTTCAATCCCTGGGTTGGGAAGATCCTCTGGAGAAGGAAATGGCAACCCACTCCAGTACTCTTGCCTGGAAAATCCCATGAATGGAGGAGCGTGGTAGGCTACAGTCCACGAGGTCGCAAGGAGTCAGACACAACTGAGCGACTTCACTTTCACTTTTCACTTTCTTAATTTAAATCCTCCCTACTCTGAAAATTTCCCAACCCCAACCTCCTCCAAATCAACTCTGGGTCAAGGAATTTTATACAAATGAATCTTCTGAGAAGTCAAGAAACAAAGTGGGAAAAAAAATGAGAGAGGCAAGGGAGAAAAACCAACAAAATTTATATAAATAGATAATTTACCACCGTGGGCCACTGGGGCAAGATCTCCCTGGGGACCATGTTGATCTTGTCTCATAAATATCTCACCTGAAACTGGGGAGGCTAAGGTATTATCCAAAGAATCTCAGAGCACTGAGGAAAATGTCTACATTGAGGCGATGAGAGACACATGCTTGTGGTGGGAAATTGTGCTTGTGACTACTGGGTAGAGAAATTAAAAGAGCCTTCCTTCTATGGCACCTTTTAGCAATATGTAATTGGGTTTTTCAGTGAATATTAATATTTTCTGAACAGCTTCACTTTTTATTAAGCTTTTTATTAAGCTTCCCACAACCATCAAATAAACACAGCTCTGTAAAATGAAGAAATAGATACCCAGTAAATGTATATATTTTAGCAAAAGGATGTAGACTCTAATTGCTAAGATACTATTAAGACTAATATTTTTATGCCTAGTATTTCATGCTAACTTGATTATTACAGGAAATCTAAGGAAAGCAGGAAAGATATGTATCAAGAATATGAATCCTCATACTACTCATTTTCTCTTTTACTTGGACTCAATATTCCTCTTTCCCACTGTCACAAACTCAATCTGTGCCCACCTGAAATTAGAGAATAATATCTATAGTTTTCTAATATCTTCAATAATCTCTCTGAAAATTGGTTTCATTTTGTCTTAGACATAAATTGAATATTCCTTATGGAAATTATTTCCTTTTTAATTCTTCAAAATATCTTCAAAATAAAGGTTATTTGTTTTTCTTTACCCCCTGGCATGTACTTCAGATATTTTTGTTCCCTTCTGTTACTATTTATATTATGTTCTCTTTCATTTTATCAGTTCAGTTCAGTTGCTCAGTCATGTTCAACTCTTTGTGATGCCATGGACTGTAGCACACCAGGCTTCCCTATCCATCACCAACTCCCGGAGCTTGCTCAAACTCATGTCCTCAATTCGGTGATGTCATCCAACCATCTCATTATCTGTCCTTGCCTTCTCCTCCCACCTTCAATCTTTCCTGGCATCAGGCTCTTTTTCAAGGAGTCAGTTCTTCGCATCAGGTGGCCAAAGGATTGGAGTTTCAGCTTCAGCATCAATCCTTCCAATAAATATTGAGGACTGATTTCCTTTAGGATGGACTGGTTTGATCTTGCAGTCCAAGGGACTTTCTAGAATCTTTTCCAACACCACAGTTCAAAAGCATCAATTCTTTGGCACTCAGTTCTCTTTAATGTCCAACTTTCACATCCATATAGAAAGTGAAAGTGAAGTTGCTCAGTCGTGTCCACCTTTTTGCAACCCCATGGACTGTAGCCTACCAGGTTCCTCCATCCATGGGATTTTCCAGGCAAGAATACTGGAGTGGGTTGCCATTTCCTTCTCCAGGAGATCTTCCCTACCCAGGGATTGAACCTGGGTCTCCTGCATTGTACGTAGGTGCTTTACAGTCTGAACCATCAGGGAAGCCACCTCCATCCATATATGACTACTGGAAAAACCATAGCTTTGACTAGATGGACCTTTGTTGATGAAGTAATGTCTCTGCTTTTTAATATACTGTCTAGGTTGGTCATAGCTTTTCTTCCAAGGAGCAAACGTTTTTTAATTTCATGGCTGCAGTCACCATATGCAGTGATTTTGGAACCCAAGAAAATAAAATAAAGTCTGTCACTGTTTCCATTGTTTCACCATCTATTTTCTATGAAGTGATGGGACCAGATGCCATGATCCTAGTTTTTTGAACTAAGAATATTTCATTCTATTCCCCTTTCTAAAACATTTTTCTTCAACTTCTTTCACAAATATAAATATCTTGGTTTTGGAGAGATTCCAGATGAGTGAAGGTGATTTTTCTCAACTCTCTTATCCTACATTTAATGCAATACCTCTGACCCTCAATGAAGAGTCTTGGGGACAAACTGGTAGATATATAATTATTCACACTGGAGGTAAGCTTCATTGGCACTCTACTCTGTTATATCAGGTTACACATGGCTGTTAATAAGATGTTTAGTTAGCAACTGGTTTCTCCTTAGCCTCATTGTTGTCAGATTTTTTATTCATGCATTATTTCATCAATGGGTAGAAGAATTGTGGGTCTCTTCTCTCCTAGAGAAGAGAGCTTCCCTGGTGGCTCAGATGGTAAAGTGTGTGCCTACAATACGGGAGACCCAGGTTCAATCCCTGGGTTGGGAAGATCTCCTGGAGAAGGAAATGGCAACCCACTCCAGTATTCTTGCCTGGAAAATCCCATGGATGGAGGAACCTGGTAGGCTACAGTCCATGGGGTCGCAAAGAGTCGGACACGACAGAGCGACTTCAATTTCTTTCTTTCTTTCCTTCCTAGAAGTGCTTCATCCTGGTTTAAAATTTAGCTCATTTACATTTCTCTTAATCTTCAGATCACTGATTCTTTTTGTAAATTTATAATTTTGCAGATGGTCCAAATTGTTTGAATTCATAGATTTGGAGTAAAAATTTCTTCAAATGTTGCCAACTAAAGCTTGCCATCAAGCTCTACAGATTTAATTATCAGCCACTGCAGTAGCTGAACTTCTACACACCCTGAAAAGAGTTCAGGGCAGAGATCAAGAAGGAGGCATTCTGTGCTCTGGGGAAAAAAAATGGCCTTGCAGGCCTTCAGATAGGCATTTTTGGAACAAAATTTTATGAACCCATATTTTTGCACCTTCTTTTACTTAGGAAATGAATAAAATCATTATTTGAGATATCTACTCCTCATGACTAGAATTTACTGAGATATGTGCTTCATTAGGGGTACCCCTTCTTCAAAATAGCATATATGCTGACCCCCCTTTTCCCTCTTTGAAGCAGTTCTTTGAAGTCACATAGTTCTTCAGAGGTATGTGACAGACTATCTCCCAGGCTATAGACCTCAGTGAATCCTTAAATAAAACTGAAACTACGGCTATCATGTTGTACGTTTTAATTTTAGTTGACAGCTTCTATGTTCTAACCAGAAGTTAGAGTTTCCATTTTTTGACTTTTTAACCTTTATTTCTCTTAGTCTTATTCTATCTTTTAACATCTTCAATTACTCCAACTTTTGCAAAATCTTTATTTCAACTTATTTCTGAAAATAATATCTTTCCTTACAATTTACTTGATTTATCAAATCCATTCTGATAATTATTTCAATTCATTAGAAACTTCTGTTCCTTGACATGAGTGTTAGGGAAATAAAATAGAAGTCTTTTTTAGGTTTCAGAGGCAAAAGAGCAGAGCAGGCCTCTGACCTTGCTTTTAACTTGCCTGGACACTGCCCTGACTGGGAGTGACCAGGAGTGACTGCCTGCTGTGAGTGCAAGACTTGGAACATGACAGATAAGATAGGGAAATAATATTGAAATTGTTGAGCCTCTAGAGGGGGCCCGGCCAACCAAGCCCCAGACTTAACAATATTCCAAGTTTTACAAGGCAAACAAGCAATATTAACATGAAACCTGGCTTGCAATTTGGTCACAGATTGATGATGATATCAGTTTGCATCGTCCTTGGGTTATAAGTGGGAACTCCAAACTGCAATCTTTGAAATCTCACCCACAGAGCGAACACACTGCCTGGGACCTTTTCCCAGTTGGGACTCCAGATGTGCTATGACTTGGGACTTCCCAGTGCTGTTTAAGTCTGGATGTTGGTCAAAACCAAATTTGGTGATGTATCCTCTGTGCTTTCTCTTTCTCTTTTCTTTTAACGTTAGTATATTGAAAGATCTACAATTCTCTAATAAATATTTGTGTTATTTGTTTGTATATAATGTTTGGCTTATTTTGTTAACAAATCCTTTGAAACTGAGATGAAAGTGAAAACTTTGGCAAAACAGTGAGATACTAAAAAAGAGAAAATGTATTTGCCTCTGGACCTAGTCCTGGCACAGAGCTCCTAAAAACCCTGTAATTTCAAAAGTGGTAAAAGCATTAGGGGCATCATTTGTACTAATGAGGTGACCCTTAGTGGGCTCCTTGATGGGGACTGGTCACTAGAAAGACCAAGCTGTAATTTAAATTTTGGAATTTTTAGCCCCTCTATACTTCTCTAGTAGTTGATCATTCCTACTGTGAGGAAGCCTCTATAAAAACTCCAATAGTATGGGGTTTGGAGAGGCTTCATTTTGGTAAAAGCATCCACACCAGGATGGTGATGCTCCCCCACTCTGCAGGGACTGAAGAGCTCAGGAACCACCCAGACCTCTGTTTATGTATCTTTTCATGAGGCTGCCTGTCTGTATTCTTTACCATATCCTTTAATAAACAGTAAACATAAGTACATAAGTATGTTTCCCTAGATTCCATGAGCTCCTCTAGCAAACTAGTTGAATGTGAGGAGGGGTCCTGGGAACCTCCAGGACCTATCTAGTCAAGTAAAACAGAAGTTTTAGGCAACCTTGAGACTTAGTACTTGTGATTGGCATTGAAATGGACAGTCTTGTGGGACTAATTTCTTAACCTGTTGAATCTGACACTACAGGAAGTCATTTTCAGAATTAAGGTAAATTATACAACATCCAGCTTGTGTTTCAGAGAATTGTTTAGTAGGGAAAAACTCCTCATGCATTTGGTGACAGAAGCATCAGAAGTAAAGTGTTCTGTGTGAAAATCAAGGTGACACACAGGAGGAAGGATTTTCATTTTTCTTAATATACGTGCCTCTATTACATTTTTAGTAATCCATGCTCTCTTTCTCACTTCTAGCCTTATGCTGATTACATATCATGGTCTTCCATTTTACCATTTTATTCATTTATTGTCATCACAAGCATTTAAACTCCTTCTCTCCTTCATTTTACTGACTTTCATAATAACACATATTTTGAAGTACTGTAGAAAAATAACAACTGAGTTTAACTAAAAATCTCAAATTTGAGTTTATTTTTTTTTTTTTTTTTTTTTTTTTTTTTTTTTTATTTTTTATTTTTTTATTTTTTTTTTTTTTAAATTTTATTTTATTTTTAAACTTTACATAACTGTATTAGATTTGCCAAATATTCAAATTTGAGTTTAAAACAATGCAAAATTATTCCATTTTCATCACTTTAGCTGATTAGCTCTATGTTACCAACTCTGGTTATAATTTGTCTTCACTTTATATCATTGTTCAGATGACTTCTGGGGTTTTACACATTTCATTTCTCCTTGGTTCTGTGATTCTCTTGTTTTTTGAAAATCTCTTGATACTCCATTAAAAGTGTGTAATTATTTTTTTCCTTCTCAATTGTTTTTGTTAGCTACTCTCAGCTCCCCTTAGCCTTCAAATATTTTATACTCATTACATGAGCCCTGGATTATCTTTCCTTCTCAATCAATGGATTTTTTTCTATATTATTTTTTTTTGAAGTGGCATGGTTGTACATACCATTCATGTATGTGATTTCTAAACTTCTCTCCTTTCATACAACACATGTAAGTGGTTTCTAAACTTAGATCTTATCCTCTGATCTTTCAACTGAAGTAGAGAATCATGTATCCACCATCTGAGAATTTAATTGGGATATCTAAACATTGTTACCCTACTTATTTAGTGTATATGCAGAGCTCAGTTCAGTTCAGTTCAGTCACTTAGTCATGTCCGACTCTGCGACCCCATGAATTGCAGCATGCCAGGCCTCCCTGTCCATCACCAACTGCCGGAGTTCACTCAGACTCATGTCCATCGAGTCAGTGATGCCATCCAGCCATCTCATCCTCTGTCATCCCCTTCTCCTCCTGCTCCCAATCCCTCCCAGCATCAGAGTCTTTTCCAATGAGTTAACTCTTTGCATGAGGTGGCCAAAGTACTGGAGTTTCAGCTTTAGCATCATTCCTTCCAAAGAAATCCCAGGGCTGATCTCCTTCAGAATGGACTGGTTGGATCTCCTTGCAGTCCAAGGGACTCTCAAGAGTCTTCTCCAACACCACAGTTCAAAAGCATCAATTCTTCGTGCTCAGCCTTCTTCACAGTCCAACTCTCACATCCATACATGACCACAGGAAAAACCATAGCCTTGACTAGATGGACCTTTGTTGGCAAAGTAATGTCTCTGCTTTTGAATATACTATCTGGGTTGGACATATGCAGAGTACATAAAGCCAAATACTGGACTAGATGAATCACAAGCTGGAATGAAAATTGCCTGGAGAAATATCAACAACCTCAGATATGCAGATGATACCATGCTAAAGGTGGAAAGTGAAGAGGAACTAAAGAGCATCTAGGTGAGGGTGAAAAAGGAGAGTGAAAAACTGATTTGAAACTCAAAATTAAAAAAAAAACTAAGGTCATGACATCTAGTTCTGTCACTTCATGCCAAAGAGAAGGGGAAAAAACTGGATTTTATTTTCTTGAGCTCCAAAATCACTGCAGACAGTGACTGCAACCATAAAATTAAAAGACACTTGCTCTTTGGAAGAAAAGCTATGACAAACCTAGGCATCATATTAAAAAGCAGAGACATCACTTTGCCAACAAGGTTGTATATAGTCAAAGCTATGGTTTTTTCAATAGTCAAGTATAGATGTGACAGTTGGATCATAAAGAAGGCTGAGTGATGAAAAATTAATGCTTTCAAATCATGGTGTTGGAAAGACTCTTGAGAGTTCCCTGGGCTGCAAGGAGATCAAACCAGTCAATCTTAAAGGAAATCAACCCTGAATATTCATTGAAAGGATGATGGTGAAGCTCTAATACTTTGGCCACTTGATGAGAAGAGCCAACTCATTAGCCAACTCATTTCACAGTACTCATTGTACTGTGAAAGATGGAAGGCATGAGGAGAAGAGGGTAGCAGTGGATGAAATACTTAGATAAAATCACATACTCAATGTACAAGAATTTGATCAAACTCTGGGAGATAGTGGAGGACAGGGGAGCCTGGTGTACTGCAGTCCATGGGGTCACAAGAGTCAGACAAAACTGAATAGACACACAGTATAGAAAGCTCAATTTTTAGACCTGGAAATGCCCCAGGTCAATACAGAATTATTCATCAAAGTAACTATAAGTATTAGAGGTAAGAGGTAAGTTTCTCTGCAGAGTAACAGAAGACATTTATTTTTTGAAGAATGGTTCCTACTTCTTCTGTGTATGCTTGATTGGCTATCAGTTTATAATATGTAGAATTACATTGTAACACCAAGATAGAACACAACAAACAAACAAGCAAACAAACATCTAAGTCTAATGAATCAGGAATAGAAACAAGAATGGAAATTATGAAACAAGGCAGCTAATCTCTCAGGACTTCTACAAGGAGTCAAGATCTTGCCTCTTTTTCTGCTTTTCAAGATAAACAGCTAACTTGTTCTGTGTAATTGTTTTATGCACACGTGACCCACTGTGTTCAGTCAGTCAGTCAGTCAGTCAGTTCAGTCACTCAGTCGTGTCCGACTCTTTGCAACTCCATGAATCGCAGCACGCCAGGCCTCCTCGTCCATCACCAAATCCCGGAGTTCACTCAGACTCACGTCCATCAAGTCAGTGATGCCATCCAGCCATCTCATCCTCTGTCATCCCCTTCTCCTCCTGCCCCCAATCCCTCCCAGCATGAGAGTCTTTTCCAATGAGTCAACCCTTTGCATAGGGTGGCCAAAGTACTGGAGTTTCAGCTTTAGCATCATTCCTTCCAAAGGAATCCCAGGGCTGATCTCCTCCAGAATGGACTGGTTAGATCTCCTTGCAGTCCAAGGGACTCTCAAGAGTCTTCTCTAACACCACAGTTCAAAAGCATCAATTCTTTGGTGCTCAGCTTTCTTCACAGTCCTACTCTCACATCCATACATGACCACTTGAAAAGCCAATACCTTGACTAGATGGACCTTTGTTGGCAAAGTAATGTTTCTGCTTTTGAATATGCTATCTAGGTTGATCATAACTTTTCTTCCTAGGAGTAAGCATCTTTTAATTTCATGGCTGCAGTCACCATCTGCAGTGATTTTGGAGCCCAGAAAATAAAGTCTGACACTGTTTCCACTGTTTCCCCATCTATTTCCTATGAAGTGATGGGACCAGATGCCATGATCTTCATTTTCTGAATATTGAGTTTTAAGCCAACTTTTTCACTCTCCTCTTTCACCTTCACCAAGAGGCTTTTTAGTTCCTCTTCACTTTCTGCCATAAGGGTGGTGTCATCTGCATATCTGAGGTTATTGATATTTCTCCCAGCAATCTTGATTCCAGCTTGTGCTTCTTTCAGCCCAGTGTTTCTCATGATGTACTGTGCATAGAAGTTAAATAAGCAGGGTGACAACATACAGCCTTGACGTACTCCTTTTCCTATTTGGAACCAGTCTGATGTTCCATGTCCAGTTCTAACTGTTGCTTCCTGACCTGCATATAGGTTTCTCAAGAGGCAGGTCAAGTGGTCTGGTATTCCCATCTCTTTCAGAATTTTCCACAGTTTATTGTGATCCACACAGTCAAAGGCTTTGGCATAGTCAATAAAGCAGAAATAGATGTTTTTCTGGAACTCTCTTGCTTTTTCCGTGATCCAGTGGATGTAGGCAATTTGGTCTCTGGTTCCTCTGCCTTTTCAAAAACCAGCTTGAACATCAGGAAGTTTACAGTTCATGTATTGCTGAAGCCTGGCTTGTAGAATTTTGAGCATTACTTACTAGCGTGTGAGATAAGTGCAATTGTGTGGTAGTTTTTGCATTCTTTGGCATTGCCTTTCTTTTGGATTGGAATGAAAACTGACCTTTTCCAGTCCTGTGGCCACTGCTGAGTTTTCCAAATTTGCTGGCATATTGAGTGCAGCACTTTCACAGCATCATCTTTCAGGATTTGAAATAGCTCAACTGGAATTCCATCACCTCCATTACCTTTGTTCGTAGTGATGCTTTCTAAAGCCCACTTGACTTCACATTCCAGGATATCTGGCTCTAGGTGAGTGATCACACCATCGTGATTATCTGGGTCATGAAGATCTTTTTTGTGCAGTTCTTCTGTGTATTCTTGCCACCTCTTCTTAATATCTTCTGCTTCTGTTAGGTCCATACCATTTCTGTCCTTTATCGAGCCCATCTTTGCATGAAATGTTCCGTTGGTATCTCTAATTCTCTTGAAGAGATCTCTAGTCTTTCCCATTCTGTTGTTTTCCTCTATTTCTTTGCATTGATCGCTGAGGAAGGCTTTCTTATCTCTTCTCGCTATTCTTTGGAACTCTGCATTCAGATGCTTATATCTTTCCTTTTTTCCTTTGCTTTTCACTTCTCTTCTTTTCACAGCTATTTGTAAGGCCTCCCCAGACAGCCATTTTGCTTTTTTGCATTTCTTTTCCATGGGGATGATCTTGATCCCTGTCTCCTGTACACTGTCATGAACCTCAGTCTGTAGTTCATCAGGTACTCTATCTATCAGATCTAGTCCCTTAAATCTATTTCTCACTTCCACTGTATAATCATAAGGGATTCCCACACAATACTAATCTTCATTTCTAGCTATGAGGGCAGACTAATTCTAAATCCCTGAAACAGATCATCCAGTTATCCTGGTTTGGATGAGATTTTTAAGCATGGCCTCTTGGCTTCAACCCAGAATCTGTGTTAAGCAGAAAAACAGCAACAAAAAGTTATGTGAAAGTGTTATTCTCTCAATTGTGTCTGATTCTTTGTGACCCCATGGACTGTATAACTCACCAGGCTTCTTTGCCCATGGAATTCTCCAGGCAAGAATACTGCAGTGGGTATCTGTTCCCTTATCCAGTGGATTTTCTTCATCCAGGGATTGAACCCAGGTCTCCTTCATTGTAGGCAGATTCTCTACCATCTCAGCCACCAGGGAAGCCCATAAGTAGAACAAATATGGCTCCGAAAACTTAGTCTTTTGAAAGTGAAGTTCCCAAAGAATAGTTGGTATGTACAAGCAATACTCAGCAGTGGCCACAGGACTGGAAAATGTCAGTTTTCATTCCAATCCAAAATAAAGGCAATGCCAAAGAACGCAAAAACTACCGCACAATTGCACTCATCTCACATACTAATAAAGTAATGCTCAAAATTCTCCAAGCCAGGCTTTAGCAATATGTGAACCATGAACTTCCTGATGTTCAAGCTGGTTTTAAAAAGGCAGAGGAACCAGAGACCAAATTGCCAACATCCGTTGGATCATCGAAAAAGCAAGACAGTTCCAGAAAAACATCTATTTCTGCTTTATTGACTATGCTAAAGCCTTTGACTGTGTGGATCACAATAAACTGTGGAAAATTCTGAAAGAGATGGGAATACCAGACAACTTGACCTGCCTCTTAAGAAATTTGTATGCAGGTCAAGAAGCAACAGTTAGAACTGGACATGGAACATCAGACTGGTTCCAAATAGGAAAAGGAGTACGTCAAGGCTGTATGTTGTCACCCTGCTTATTTAATTTCTATGCACAGTATATCATGAGAAACGCTGGGCTGGAAGAAGCACAAGCTGGAATCAAGATTGCCGGGGAGAAATATCAATAACCTCAGATATGCAGATGACACCACCCTTATGGAAGAAAGTGAAGAGGAATAAAAAGCTTCTTGATGAAGGTGAAAGAGGAGAGTGAAAAAGTTGGCTTAAAACTCAATATTCAGAAAATGAAGATCATGGCATCTGGTCCCATCACTTCATGGGAAATAGATGGGGAAACAGTGGAAACAGTGTCAGACTATTTTTTGGGCTCCAAAATCACTGCAGATGGTGACTGCAGCCATGAAATTAAAAGACGCTTACTCCTTGGAAGGAAAGTTATGACCAACCTAGATAGCATATTCAAAAGCAGAGACATTACTTTGCCAACAAAGGTCCGTATAGTCAAGGCTGTGGCTTTTCTGGTGGTCATGTATGGATGTGAGAGTTGGACTGTGAAGACAGCTGAGCACCGAAGAATTGATGCTTTTGAACTGTGGTGTTGGAGAAGACTCTTGAGAGTCCCTTGAACTGCAAGGAGATCCAACTAGTCCATTTTGAAGATCAGCCCTGGGGTTTCTTTGGAAGGAAACTCCAGTACTTTGGCCACCCTATGCAAAGAGTTGACTCATTGGAAAAGACTCTCATACTGTGAGGGATTGGGGGCAGGAGGAGAAGGGGATGACAGAGGACGAGATGCCTGGATGGCATCATTGACTTGATGGACGTGAGTCTGAGTGAACTCCGGGAGTTGGTGATGGACGGGGAGGCCTGGCGTGCTGTGATTCATGGGGTCGCAAAGAGTCGGATACGACTGAGGGACAGAACTAACTGACTGAACTGACAAGCAGTAAGAGATCTCTAATATATTTAGGTGGCAGAAGTAATGAGTTTAATTTTACTTTGATTATAGATTTATGTTTGTCAAACATGGAACAAAAAGTAAATAATTAAATACATATTAAATTTTTTCCAGAGCCTCCTATGTTTAGATCTAAATGAATAGATCCAGGGACTTTCCTGGTGCTCCAGTGGTTAAGAATCCACCTTACAATACAGGAGACATGGGTTTGATCCCTGACTGAAGAACTAAGATCCCACATATGGTGGAGCATCTAATCCCATGTGTCACAGCTAGAGAGTCAGTGAACCACAATGGAAGATCCCATGTGCCACAATTAGGACCTGAGGTAGTTAAAAAAAAAAAAATAGTAGATTAGTAAATCCTGTTTTTTTTTTTTTAAAGGTGTTAAGTTTATTGCTATTGTTACAAATGTTTGTATTTCAAATTTTTTTAAATTTTGCATTAAGCCTCTAAAATCTATTTAAATGTTATTTTTTTCTAAACTCATGGTAAATGCTAGCATATAGTTTATGTTACTGTAACACAGAGACTCAAATATGCTCTGATTAAAAAAAAAAGAAGTTAAATATCTCTCACATTATAATCTAGATGTAGGTAGATATTTCAGAGCAGGAATCAGCTTTTCTCCCTATTGTTATCAGGATCTAAAGTTCTTCTATATAATTTCTTCAATTCATACTGACATGGACCATATTTGCATGTTTACTGTTGGTCCTAACTCCACAGTTACATCCACCATTCAGAAAAGGATAAGAGGAGTAAAGAAATCAAGTCAACTATTTGAAGAATTCAAAACATGAATATTTTAACATAATTTTTCTTACACCTTTTGGGCAAGAATTCACATAACCTCAAAATTGAATTAATTACAAAGGACGCCATAAAATATAGCCACTTGTTCAGCAGCTCTAGGTGAAGATTTTTTTAACTAAAGTAAATTGAGGAAATTAAATAATAAAGGGGGGGATTAGTCTTCTCTGCTATTCCATTTAGTTTATTACAAAAAATTTTTCTTGTTTTCTTGATTTTGATTGATCTTTAGGTTAGCTGTCATTTATCTTTGGCTTTTTTGCAATATTGATAAAATATCATTTTATCTTCTCACATATAGGTCAAATAACCTGATATAGGACTCTATAAAAACCACATTTTTAAAGACTCTATTATCTTGAGAATTTTAATACCGGGGATCTACTTGTCACTTTTTCATAATCTTGTTATTCTTACTATATGTAATATGATGTCTTGCTTTATGATTGAAGTGTAGAAATAGCATCACAAGTATATACCTAGCTATGGTATTGAAATATAAACAAGAATATTGCTGGTAAAATGTAGAAATTACATTTTATGGATTGAAATGTAAAAGTAGAAATGTAGATATATATCTAGCTAATTATTTAAATCTTTTTTTTTTTTTCTTCTTTTTTTGGAGTAAAAGAGAATAGGGTAGACTATAACTGATAGGCTGGATGAGATCTGAGAGCACTTATAGTTCTATATGCAGGAAACAAAAAATATTTTAGAAAGAAAATGTAAAGTAAAAAAAAAAAAAGAAAAACAAAGAAAAAGAAAATGACACCATATTTAATATAACATAAAAGCCCCAATGATCACATGAAATGACAAGAAATCCTAGGAGAGAAGTGTGATTTTAAATATATCAGTATCTACAGAGTCACATGTCATATAGTGATAAAGAGGTATACATTGAAATATGGGAGTGAGAAAGCAAAAAATACACTTTTTGGAAGCAGTTATTAGACATAATTTTAAAGATTTGTTTTAACAAAGAATCTTAGCTTTGTGGAAGGAGGTTTGTTTTGTTTTGTTTTTGGTAATTAAAAGAATTTGAATTAATTTTATAGGAAAATGAAGTGAAAGTCGCCCAGCCATGTCTGACTCTTTGCAACCCCATGGAGTATATAGTCCATGGAATTCCCCAGGCCAGAATACTGGAGTGGGTAATCTTTCCCTTCTCCAGGGGATCTTCCCAACCCAGGGATTAAACCCAGGTCTCCTGCATTACAGGCGGATTCTTTACCAGCTGAGCCACAAGGGAAACCCCATTTTATAGGAAAGAGAAATTCATAAATGAGAGCATTGAAAGTAGAGTTAAGCATTCTTTCAGACCTTAACCTAGTAGAGAACAGGGATCATACTTGTCACCATTATTTTCCTCTTAGAACAAAGAACAGAGCCAAATACCTAGTAGATGTGTAATAAATATCTGTTGAACAGATGAGTAAGATAAATAAAAAATACATATTTAATTTCCTTGAATGATCAGTCTGTTAATAGTGGGCTAAGAGGCTTATTAAGATTATTTCATCATATTTAATATGTACAAGTGTTATGTTTATCATTGTTTCTAGATGAAGAGACAGAAAATTTATGGGATTTTGTTAAGGCCACACAGTATATTGTAAGTTAAATATGCTAATCTTAATTCAGTTCAAACAAATTTGAAAGCCCTAGTTCTTTTTTTTCCTTGCAATTCCAAGAATTGGATTCATTATCTACCAGTTTTCCTTAAATCTTAATGCAGAGGTTCAAACTAAATGAATTCTATGTCATCAGTAATCCTAGAATTCTTTAAGGACTACATTGGATTATAAAAAAACAGTTGCTCTTAGCTGTTAACTTTCATATGTAAGTCCAAGTTTATAAGTTTCTTTTGTCTTTTAAAAACTACTATAGCTAATTGTTTATTCTGTTTTATTTTCTTTTGATTTTTATTTCATATTTATGTATTATGTTGTTCTTATTTCAGGTGTACAACAAAGTTTTTCAGTCATATGTGTGTATGCACACACACACGTGTATATATATGATGTATATATATATATATACACGTATGTATATATATAATGTGTGTATATATATACTATATATCTACACTATACTATAGTGTGTATATATATATAATGTATATATATTATATATATACATTATATATTATACATAATATATATAATATATAATACAATATATATAATATATTATATATTATATATATTATATATATACATTATATATTATATACATTATATACGTGTGTATATATATATACACACACGTGTATATATATAATGTGTGTATATATATAATATATATATACATTATATAATGTGTGTGTGCTGCTGCTGCTGCTGCTAAGTCACTTCAGTCATGTCCGACTCTGTGCGACCCCAGAGACAGCAGCCCACCAGGCTCCCTGGGGTTCTCCAGGCAATAACACTGGAGTGGGTTGCCATTTCCTTCTCCAATGCAGGAAAGTGAAAAGTGAAAGGGAAGTCGCTCAGTCGTGTCTGACTCTTAGCGACCCCATGGACTACAGCCTACCAGGCTCCTCCATCCATGGGATTTTCCAGGCAAGAGTACTGGAGTGGGGTGCCATTGCCTTCTCCCAATGTGTGTGTGTGTGTGTATATATATATACACACACACACACATATATATAATGTCCTCATTTATGTTATCACAGAATATTGACCAGAGTTCCTTGTTGGTCATCTATTTTAAATATAGCAGTGTGTATATCTCAATTCTAAATTCACAACTTATCCCTCTCCTTAACTTTCCCCTAACCATAAGTTAATTTTCTAAGTATATGAATCTCTTTCTGTTTTGTAAATAAGTTCATTTGTATCATTTTTTTTAGATTTTGTATATAAGCAATATTATATGACACTTGATTTTCTCTGACTTACTTCACTTACTATGATAATCTCCAGGTTCATTCCTTTGGCTGCAAATGGCATTATTTAATTCTTTTTAATAGCTGAGTAATATTGTATTGTAAGTATGTACCACATCTTCTTCATCCATTCATCTGTTGATAGACATTTAAGTGGTTTCCATGGAATTTTCATAAAAAAAATTTAAAATAGAGCTATTGTATGATCCAGCTAGCCAGCTCCTAGGAATATATTCAGAGAAAACCAAAGTTTGAAAGTATACATGCACTCCAATATACATTGCAACTCTGTTCACAGTAGCCAAGACATGGAAGCAACCTAGCTATTTATTATAGTAAAGTTACTGCTTTGTTTTTAATTTTAAACTCTGCATTATATTATCTTCCTCATTTCCAGAACTTCAGTTCAACCACCCATCCAATGCTCAAACTAACCCGACACAATCCCTTCCAAGTATTCATCCATCCTAATAAATCAGTGAAGCATGGGGATTAAGACCATGCTCCTGGATTGGAACTTGGTTCTATCTTTCACTGGCGTTTCCTTAGTAGCTCAGATGGTAAAGAATCCGCCTGCAATGCAGGAGACCCTGGTGTGATCCCTGGGTCAGGAAGATCCCCTGGATAAGGAAATGGCAACCCACTCCAGTACTCTTGCCTGGAGAATTCCATGGATGGAGAAGCCTGGTGGGCTACAGTCCATGGGATCACAAAGAGTCAGACACAACTGTGTGACTAACTTTTCTTTTTCAACTTTTCTGTCTTTCACTAGCTGTGGGTTTTATTTGCCAAAGCTTCAGATTATTTATAAAATGGATAAAATAGAAGCACCTATCTGATTGAATTGTTTTGAATGTAAAATTACACAAAGAGTTTCTTTGTGGAAATTTATTTTTGCTAGAGCATCTATTGTTAAAAAGAAGAACATTAAATTGAAATGATCCATTTCATGTTTCTCCTTTTGACTTTAGAAGTAGCTCTAATTAACTGTTCTATGAATCTGTTTTCTAAAAATGTGGTGAAATTGATTTCTTCTTAAATCATGTGTGTGATAAGTTACTTCAGTCATGTTCAACTCTTTCCAAACACTTGGACTGTAGCCCACCAGGCTTCTCTGTCCATGGGATTCTCCAGATAAGAATACTGGAGTGGGTTGCCATGCCCTCCTCCAGGGGATCTTCCCAACCCAGGAATTGAATCCATGTCTCTTTTGTCTCTTCCATTGGCAGGTGGGTTCTTTATCACTAGCACCTGGGAAGCCCCTCATATAATATCCTCCTCAAATTGCATATTTTCTTATGTGGTCATTATTCTAGAGTTTAAAAATCGTGGGCATGCTCTGTCCCTCAGTCGTGCTTGACTCTTTGCACCTGCTAAGTTTCTCTGTCCATGGAATTTTCCAGGCAAGGATATTGGAGTGGGTTGCCATTTCCTACTTCAGGGGATCTTCCTGACCCAGGTATCAAACTCACATCTCCTGCATCTCCTGCATTGGCAGGAGGATTCTTTACCACCTAACAACTTGGGAAACAGAATATATCTACTTTCAATTTGAAAATTTCCAGTCCTTTCAATTAACTTGATACCAGAATTTCTCTCAGTTCAATAAACATAGTTCATTCTTAAATTTACATTTATAATCCTGGTTTTTATATATACTGATTCCACTTCCAAGCCATCTCATGTAATTTCCAAGTGTTTTGCTAGTCTATATTCTTCAAAACATCTAACACTGTTTCATGTTAACTAATTCATTTGCTTCCTCCTTCATTTTAATTATTCCACACTAAAATTTAAACTTTATCAGATTGTTCTGTCTCTTATGCCACTATATCATTTGTGTCTAGAATTGCCCCTGGTACACATTTCCCATTGTGATCAAATGCAACCTAATTTAAAATATATTTAACACCATAATTTTCTTTTGCTTCCAACATTATCTATGTCTGCATTTCTGCTAAAGTAGGGTTTTATAAATGAGTTCAATTCTATAACTAAAAGGAAAACATGATTGCCATATTCTTTTTCCTAATTACTATGTAACTATAATTTCATCCAAAGTTCACATTAGCATTTTTGACTGATATCACGTATCAGCAAGAGATGGATAGGGAGGAATTAAAAATTCAACAGAAAATTGAGAACATTAATATAGCATAATCCAAAAAAGTAGGATGCTACAATTGCAAACATAGGGATGGAATTAGCTTTATAAAAAACATTGAACCACTTCTTTTCTATAAATAGATATCAGAAGTGAAGATCAGGTAAGTGGAGGCAGATTTGAAAGGGGGAGGAAAGGACTTTTTTTCTTAACATTTTTATTTCTGTTAGAATCAATGAATATATGTAATTCTAATATTTTTGCATTGTTAACGTTTGTGGGCAATACATTTAAAAGATCACAGCAACAAAAACCACAACAGAAACTCCAATAATGATAATATTGGAAATAACTTATGCTTGTTGAGAATTTGCTATGTGTCAGACATTTTTCTATGGACTTTAAATGAGTTATTTCATTTAATTCTCAAAATAATCAGATCAGATCAGATCAGTCGCTCAGTTGTGTCCCACTCTTTGCGACCCCATGAATCGCAGCACGCCAGGCCTCCCTGTCCATCACCAACTCCCGGAGTTCACTCAGACTCATGTCCATCGAGTCAGTGATGCCATCCAGCCATCTCATCCTCTGTCGTCCCCTTGTCCTCCTGCCCTCAAAATAATAATATGACATAATTATTGTGTTTTTTTTTTTTTTAAATTTGAATGTCTTTAATAGTATAATAGAAAGAACTTTTGGAGGGTGCTCCCAAGATAGAAGAAGAATAGGATAGGGAGACCACTTTCTCCCCCATAAAAACATCAAAGAATGATCTGAATGTGGAGCAACTCCCACAGAACAATTTCTGAATGCTGACGGAGGATCTCAGATACCCAGAAAGGAAAACCAGTCTCTTCAGAATGAGGTAGAACAAAGTATAAAGACAAAAAGGGAGACAAAGGATTTGGGTACAGAGACCCCTGCTGGGGAGGGAGTTGTGAAGGAGGAGAAGTTTCTGCACAATAGGAAACCCTCTCATAGGTGAGGTCAGTGGGGAGCTTTGGAATCTCAGAGGGCAGCGTAACCAAAAAAAAAAAAAAAAAAAAAAAAAAAAAAATCAACACAGAAATCACACTGAATAGTGATTACCAGCTGAGAAGCGGCTAAAGGCTCTCAACCACCAGCAGCTAGTGGGGGCAGGGTATGGAGGTGCAAGCTGCACCAGTCCTTAAGGAAAGGAACGGGGTTGAATGCCATGAGGACATTCTAAAAAGGTTAATATGACATAGCACAGATAGAATGGGGAAAACCCAAACCATGGGAATGCCAGAGAAACAAAGGACCTTTCCCATGGGAAGGCTGTGATGCTGCACTGTGACCCCTGGGGCACTCACATAACAAAGGATTTGGCCCTAGTGAATACCAAAGGAGAGTGAGCCAACTGTCATTTATGGCCCTCCATGGAGGTAGAGAGGCAAGTGTGAGATAGTCAGAGGTGGAAGGCTAGAGGCCATTGAAATCTCAGCCCCAGAGACCTCATCTTCTACCAAGCTGTGAGCAGGCTGCCAGTCATTACCCACATCTTCCTAGGATCCTGGACATGAGACCAGATCCCCTGAGGAGATGAACAGCCCACCTAGGACTATGCCCTCATGGTGAACCTGGGAGCCCAAGCAGCTTGGACCAGGGAGGTGCACACCACCTTGGGCTGTGGCAACCCCTGTGTGGTTCATCCACTGTGAACACTCCCCACACCTGCCAGTTGCATTTGTTTATAGTGCCCCTCCTGCACAGCACAACTTAGCCAGTGAGCTCAAATAAGTGTCCACTTTCACCCCCTCATGTCAGGGCAGAGATTAGACACTGAAGAGAGACTTGCAAACAGAGGAGGCCAACCTAAGCAAAGAAAAGAAGGGGGGACCGTTTCTTCAGTGGGAAGCTGCCAGAGTGGCAGGTGCAACAGATTAAAATTCTGTGATTAACCTGAAACTGTGCATTTGAGGGGCAACTTTAGATTTTGAGAACAAGTACAAGTCAGAACAAGGGAATATCTGACACTGAACTGATGCCACACTGACCACAAAAGCTCCAGAGATATTCCTAGATATATTAGAGTACTTTCTGAGTAGGCAACCTAACTGGACTAGGAAAAAGGAGGAATTATATGAATATTTACCTCACTACCAATGTACATATCCCCATGGTTCCTATGAAAAAATAAAAAAAAACTATCATTTTTAATTAAAAATTTTTTTATTATTTTAAAAATTTCTTTGTGTTTATTCTTTTTCATTTTTTCTCTTTTCCTCCTTTTCCCCCTTTCTTTACTTATTTTTCTTTTACCCCTTATATTGTCCTAATATGGTTCTTTTTTACTCCTTTAAATATTAATTTTTATAACTTATTTTCACCTTTCTAAAAAATCTTATTAAAAAATTCATATTTTTAAAATTTTTGTGTTGTATTTTTTTTATATTGTACTTTTGAGAGTCTAATTTTTATTCTAGGTTTTTAATTTTTATTTTTGACCTTTTGTTATTAATTTTATATCTTTAAGAGTTTAATTTTTAGTATCCATTTTCACTTATGGATTTGATTACTGGCTTGATTGCTCTCTTCCCTTTTGACTCTCCCTTTTATCCTCCTGGTCACCTCTTTCCCCTTCCTGCCTCTTACAATTTGTATAACTCTGTTAATCTCTTTGGGTGTTTCTGGCTGTGGAGAGTTGTTTTACTATCATTAACCTAGGGGTTTTGTCTTCAGTCCTGTGTGGACAGAGAAGTTTTGATACCACTGTAAGAGGTCAGGACTGAAACCCAGAGACAAGAAGTTCAACTCCAGAATTTTGGACAATCATAGAACTCCTGACCCCAGGGAAAATGAATAGATGAGAGTCCATCAAAACCATCCATCCATACACTAAGACCAAAATCCACCCAAGGAAATCAAGTTCCATTACTGATCCTGCAGAAAAATGGGAATATAACATTAAATTTTAAAAGACAGGCTGTCCAAAGTCATACAAACCCATAACACTACGTTGCCCTCCAGAAAGATGAGATCCAGCTCCCTCCACCAGAACACAGACACAAGGATTCCCAACCAGGAAACCTTCACAAGCCATTGGTCCAAACCCACCCACAGAGAGAAGACTCCACAATTAAGAGGAACTACAACTCTCTAGCCTGCAGAAAGGAGACCCCAACATAGCAAACTAAACAAACTGAAAGGGCAGAGAAATATCCAGCAGGTGAAGGAACATGATAAACCCACCAAACCAAAAAAAGATGAGGAGATAGAGAGTCTACCTGAAAAATAATTCATAATAATGATATTGAAGATGATCCAAATCTTGAAAACCAAATGGAGATATAGATAAATAGACTAAAAAAACAGATTGAGAAGATGCAAGAAATGTTTAACAAAGACCTAGAAGAAATAAAGAATAGTTAATCAGTAATGAACAATGCAGTAACTGAGATTAAAAGCAACTGAGGGAAGCAACAGTTGAGTAACTGAGGCAGAAAAAAGGAGTGAGCCAGAAGATAGAATGGTGGAAATAAATGATGCGCTGTGGAAAAAGGAAAAAGATTAAAAAGAAATGGGGACAGCCTCAGAGAACCCTGGGACAATGTTAAGCACCCCAACGTTCGAATCAGGCATCCCAGAAGAAGAAAAAAGGACAAGACATGAGAAAATCCTTGAAAATAGTTGAAAACTTCCCTAAAATGAGGAAGGAAATACAAATAAACCCAAAACAATAAAGTAAATTTTAGGGATCATATTATCAATAACTACCTTACACAAAAGTTGGTTAAAAGCTCCAAACAAAACAGAAAGACTGGCTGAATGGATATATAAGCAAGATCGCTATGTATACTGTCCACAAGAGACACACCTCAAATCTAGAGACACATACAGACTAAAGTGAAGGGCTGGAAAGATATTTCATGCAAATGAAGACCAAAAGAAACTTTGAGTAGCAATCCTTATATCAGATGAAATAAACTTTAAAATAAAGACCATTATAAGAGACAAAGAGCGACACTGCATGATGATCAAAGGATCAATACAAGAAGGTGTTACAATTATAAATATATATGCAACCAACAAATGAGCACCTCAAAACAGAAGGCAAATAAATGCTAACAACTATTAAAGGGGAACTTGACAGCATTGGAAAAGACCCTGATGCTGGGAGGGATTGGGGACAGGAGGAGAAGGGGACGACAGAGGATAAGATGGCTGGATGGCATCACCGACTCTATGCACATGAGTTTGAGTGAGCTCCGGGAGTTGGTGATGGACAGGGAGGCCTGGCATGCTGTGATGCATGGGGTCGCAAAGAGTGGGACACGACTGAGCGACTGAACTGAACTGAACTGACAGTGGCACAATAGTAGTGGGGGACTCTAATATACCACTCACAACAATGTACAGATCATCAAGACAGAAAATTAAAAAGGAAACACAGACTTTAAATGATGCATTGGACCTAGTTGATAATTACAGGGCATTTCACCCCTAAAACAACAGATTTCATCTTTTTCTCAAGTGCACATGGCCTTCTCCAAGATAGATCACATCCTAGGCCACAAATCAAGCCTTGGTAATTTTTGTAAAAATTGAAATAATTTCAAGCATCTTTTCTGATCACAATGTTGTAAGATTAGATATCAGCTACCAGGGGAGGGGAAAGAAGCTATAAAGAACACAAACATATGGAGGCTAAACAACACACTTCTGTACTACGGATGGAGGTTTGTAACATTGTACAGGACACAGGAATCAAGACCATCCCCAAGAAAAAAATCCAAATAAGCAAACTGGCTGTCTGAGAAGGCCTTACAAATAGCTATGAAAAGAAGGGAAGTGAAAAACAAAGGAGAAAAGGAAAGATATACCCATTTGAATGCAGAGTTCCAAAGAATAGCAAGAAGAGATAAGAAAGCCTTCCTCAGCAATCAGTGCAAAGAAATAGAGGGAAACATAGATTGGGAAAGACTAGAGATCTCTTCAAGAAAATTAGAGATACCAAGGGAGTATTTCATGCAAAGATAGGCTCAATAAAGAACAGAAATGGGATGGACCTAACAGAAGCAGAAGATATTAAGAAGAGGTGGAAAGAATACAGAGAAGAACTGTACAAAAAAGATCTTCATGATCCAAAAAAGATCTTCATGATTCAGATAATAATGATGGTGTGATCACTCACCTAGAGTGAGACATCCTTGAAGGTGAAGTCAAGTGGGCCTTAGGAAGAATCACTATGAACAAAGCTAGTGGAGGTGATGGAATTCCAGTTGAACTATTTCAAACCCTGAAAGATGATGCTGTGAAAGTGCTGCACTCAATATGCCAGCAAATTTTGAAAACTCAGCAGTGGCCACAGGACTGGAAAAGGTCAGTTTTCATTCTGATCCCAAAGAAAGGCAATGCCAAAGAATGCTCAAACTACTGCAGAATTGCATTCATCTCACACATTAGTAAAGTGATGCTTAAAATTTTCTCCAAGCCAGGCTTCAGCAATATGTGAACCATGAACTTCCAGATGTTCAAGTTGGTTTTAGTAAAGGTAGAGGAACCAGAGATCAAATTGCCAACATCCACTGGATCATCGAAAAAGCAAGAAAGAGTTCCAGAAAAACATCTATTTCTGCTTTATTGAATATGCCAAAGTCTTTGGCTGTGTGGATCACAATAAACTGTGGAAAATTCTGAAAGAGATGGGAATACCAGAGCACCTGACCTGCCTCTTGAGAAACCTATATGCAGGTCAGGAAGCAACAGTTAGAACTGGACATGGAACAACAGACTGGTTCCAAATAGGAAAAGGAGTACATCAAGGCTGTATATTGTCACCATACTTACTTAAATTACATGCAGAGTACATCATGAGAATGCTGGGCTGGATGAAGCACAAGCTGGAATCAAGACTGCTGGGAGAAATATCAATAACCTCAGATATGCAGATGACAGCACCCTTATGGCAGAAAATGAAGAAGAACTAAAGAGCCTCTTGATGAAAGTGAAAGAGGAGAGTGAAAAAGTTGGCTTAAAGCTCAACATTCAGGAAACGAAGAGCACGGCATCACTTCTTGGCAAATAGATGGGTAAACAGTGGTACAGTGGCTGACTTTATATTTCTGGGCTCCAAAATCACTGCAGATGGTGATTGCTGCCATGATATTAAAAGACGCTTAGTCCTTAGAAGGAAAGTTTTGACCAATCTAGACAGCATATTAAAAAGCAGAGACATTACTTTGTCAACAAAGGTCCATCTAGTCAAGGCTATGCTTTTTCCAGTGGTCATGTATAGGTATGAGATTTGGACTAAAAAGAAAGCTGAGTGCTAAAGAATTGATGCTTTTGAACTGTGGTGTTGGAGAAAGCTCTTGAGAATCTCTTGGACTGCAAGGAGATCCAAGTTTATCCTAAAGGATATCAGTCCTGGGTGTTCATTGGAAGGACTGATGCTGAAGCTGAAACTCCAATACTTTGGCCACCTGATGCGAAGAGCTGGCTCATTTGAAAAGACCCTGATGCTGGGAAAGATTGAGGGCAGGAGGAGAAGGGGATGGCAGAGGATGAGCTGGTTGGATGGAATCACCGACTTAATAGGCATGATTTTGGGTGAACTGCGGGAGTTGGTGATGGACAGGGAGGCCTGGCATGCTGTGGTTCATGGAGTTGAAAGAGTCAGACATGACTGAGCGACTGAACTGAACTGAACTGAACTGAGTAACCAACATATAACTGAAAAAATAAAAAAGGATATCAAAATATTCACAGAAACAAATGATAATGAAAATACAACAACCCAAAATTTATGGGATTTAGTAAAAGTAGTGCTAAGAAGGAAGTTCATAGCAATGCAAACCTACCTCAAGAAACAAGAGAAGCATCAAACAAGCAACCTAACTTTACACCTAGAACAACTAAAAAAGGAAGAACAAAACTTTCTCAAAGTTAGTAGAAGGAAAGAAACAATAAAAATCAGATCAGAAATAAAAATTAAGAATATAGCAAAGATCTTATTGCCTTTTCATATTGTTCATGGGGTTCTCAAGGCAAAGATTGTTGAAGTAGTTTGCCATTCCTATCTCCAGTGGACCACATAGTAAAAAGAAGAGACATCATTTTGCCAACAAAGGTCCGTATAGTCAGTTATGGTTTTTCTGGTAGTAATACACAGATGTGAGGGTTGGGCCATAAAGATGACTGAGCACTGAAGAATTGATGTTTTTGAACTGTGGTGTTGCAGAAGACCCTTGAACTCCAAGGAGATCTAAGCAGTCAATCCTAAAGGAAATCAGTCCTGAATATTTATTGGAAATATTGATGCTGAAGCTGAAACTCCAATACTTTGGTGGTCACCTGATGCAAAGAAATAACTTATTGGAAAAGACCCTGATGCTGAGAAAGATTGAAGGCAGGAGGAAAAGGGGATGGCAGAGGAATGAATGGTTGGATGGTATCACTGACTTGATGGACATGAGTTTAAGCAAGCTCTAGGAGATGGTTAAGGATGGGGAAGCCTGCGTGCTTCAGTTCATGGAAATGAAAGCAGAGTCAAAAATGAATGAGCAACTGCACAACAACAACACAGCAAAGATAAAAAAACAAAACAAAACAAAATACTAAAAGCTGGTTGTTTGAGAAGATAATCAAAATGGACAAACCATTAACCAAACTCATCCAGAGGGGAAAAAAAAAAGACTCAAATCAATAAAATTAGAAATGAAAATGGAGAAATTACAACAGCAGTAGAAACAATCATAAGAGATGGCTATGAGCAAGTATATGGCAACACAATGGACAACTTGGATGAAATGAACAAACTCTTAGAAAAGTATAACCTTTCAAAACTGAATGAGAAAGAATTAGAGTGAAATGTTTTTTTCAACCACATTTCAAGAATCAGAAAGAAATGTGATTGCATGCATCAATCACATGCACAGAAATCAAAACTGTAGTCAAAAATCTTCCAACATGCAAAAGCCCAGGACCAGACAGCTTCACAGGTGAATCGTAACAATAATTTAGAGAAGCACTAACACCTATTGTACTCAAAATCTACCAGAAAATCGCAGATGGAAAACTCCCTAAATTCATTCTATGAGACCAAAATCACCCTGATACCAAAACCAAACAAATTGAGATTAAAAACAACAACAACAAAAAAAACCCCTACAAGCCAGTATCACTGATGACTTAGATGCAAATATCCTTGAGAAAATTCTTACAAATAGAATCCAATAACATATTAAAAAGTGATCAAGTGGGCTTTATTTCAGGGATGCAAGTATTCTTCAATATTCACAAATCAATCAACTGATATACCATATTAACAAACTGAAAGATAAAACCATATGCTTATTTCAACGGATGCAGAGAAAGCCTTTGACAAAATTCAACATCCATTTATGTCAAATTCACAGCAAACATTATCTTCAATGTTGAAATATTGACAGCATTTCCTCTAAAATCAGGAACAAGTCAAGGTCATCCATTTTCACCATTACTATTCAACATAGTTTTGGAAATTCTAGCCACAGAAATAAGAGAAGAAAAAGAAACAAAACAAATGCAGATTGGAAGAGAAGTAAAACTTTAATTGTTTGCAGATGACACGATCCACTGCATAGAAAACCGTAAAGATACCACAATAAAATTACTAGAGCTAAACAATGAATATTATGAAGTTGCTGGATATAAAATTAATGCAATGAAATCCCTTCCATTCCTATATACTAACAATAAAATATCAGAAAGAGAAATTAAGTACACAATCACATTCACCATTGCAATGAAAAGATTAAAATAGTTAAGAATAAATTTACCTAAAGGAACAAAAGACCTGTATAGAGAAAACTATAAAATACTGATAAAAAAATAAAAGATGAGACAAATAGGTGGAGAAATATAACATGTTCTTGGATTGGAAGAATCAATGCAGTGAAAATGAGTATGCTACCCAAAGCAATCTATAGATTCAATGAAATTCCTATCAAACTACCAATGATATTTCACAGAGTTCAGTTCAGTTCAGTACAGTCTCTCAGTTGTGTCCAACTCTTTGAGACCCCATGAACCGCAGCACGCCAGGCCTCCCTGTCCATCACCAACTTCCAGAGTCCACTTAAACCCATGTCCATCAAGTAGATGATGCCATCCAACCATTTCATCCTCTGCCATCCCCTTCTCCTCCTTCCCTCAATCTTTCCCAGCATCAGGGTCTTTTCCAATGAGTCAGCTCTTTGCATCAGGTGGCCAAAGTTTTGGAGTTTCAGCCTCAACATCAGTCCTTCCAATGAACACCCAGGACTGATCTCCTTTAGGATGGACTTGTTGGATCTCCATGCAGTCCAAGGGACTCTCAAGAGCCTTCTCCATCACCACAGTTCAAAAGCATCAATTCTTTGGTGCTCAGCTTTCTTTACAGTCCAACTCTCACATCTATACATGACCACTGGAAAAACCATAGCCTTGATTAGATGGACCTTTGTTGGCAAAGTAATATCTCTGCTTTTTAATATGCTATCTAGGTTGGTCATAACTTGCCTTCCAAGGAGTAAGCTTTTAATTTCATTGCTGCAGTAGCCATCTGGAGTGATTTTTGAGCCCAGAAAAATAAAGTTTGACACTGTTTCCACTGTTTCCCCATCTATGTGCCATGAAGTGATGGGACCGGATGCCATGATCTTCGTTTTCTGAATGTTGCGCTTTAAGCCAACTGTTTCACTCTCCTCTTTCACTCTCATCAAGAGGCTTTTTAGTTCCTCTTCACTTTCTGCCATACGGGTGGTGTCATGTGCATATCTGAGGTTATTGATATTTCTCCTGGCAATCTTGATTCCACTTTGTGCTTCTTCCAGCCCAGTGTTTCTCATGATGTACTCTGCATATAAGTTAAATAAGCAGGGTGACAGTATATTTCACAGAACTAGAACAAATAATTTCACAATTTGTATGGAAGCATGAAAGACCCCAAATAGCTAAAGCAATCTTGAGGAAGACGAAAGGAACTGAAAGAATCAACTTTCCCGACTTCAAACAATACTACAAAGCTGCAGTCATAAACGAGTTGCCAGTCCAGGTTCGATGCACGATACAGAATGCTTGGGGCTAGTGCACTGGGACGACCCAGAGGGATGGTATGGGGAGGGAGGAGGGAGGAAGGTTCAGGGTGGGGAACACATGTATACCTGTGGTGGATTCATTTTGATATTTGGCAAAACTAATACAATTATGTAAAGTTTAAAAATAAAATAAAAAAAAAGACAGTATGGTATTGTTAGAAAGACAGAATTGTAGATCAATGAAACAAAATAGAGTCCAGAGATAAATTCACTCACCTATGGACATCTTATTTTGGACAAAGGAAGCAAAAATATACATTGGAAAAAAGATAGTCTCTTCACCAAGTGGTGCTGGGAAAACTGCTCAACTACACGTTAAAGAATGAAGCTAGAACACTTTCTAACACCATACACAAAAATAAACTCAAAATGGATTAAAGACCTAAATGTAAGACCAAAAACTATATACCTCTTAGAGGAAAACATAGACAGAACACTCTCTGAGATAAATCACTGCAAGATCCTTTATAACCCACCTCCTAGAATAATGGAAATAAAACAAAATAAACAAATAGGACCTAATTAAATTTAAAAGCTTTTGCACAAGAAAGGAAACTATAAGCAAGTTGAAAAGACAGGCTTCAGAATGGGAGAAAATAAGAGCAAATGAAATAACTGGCAAATAATTTATCTCTAAAATACATAAGCAGGTTATGCAGCTCAACATTTGTAAAACAAGCAACCCAATCAAAAAATGGGCAAAAGATCTAAACAGAAATTTCTCCAGAGAAGACATACAGATGTCTAGTAAACACAAGAAATGATGCTCACCATCAGTCATTATTAAGGAAATGCAAATGAAAACCACAATGAGGTATTATCTCACACTGGTCAGAATGGCCACTATCAAAGTTTCTACAAACAATAAATGCTGGAGAAGGTGTGGAGAAAAGGGAACCCTCTTCCACTGTTGGTAGGAATGCAAACTTGTACAGCCACTATGGAGAACAGTATGGAAATTCCTTAAAACCTGGGAATAGAACTGCTATACAACACAGTAATCCCACAGATGGGCATATACCCTGAGGAAACCAGAATTGAAAGAGACACATAGTGTTCATTGAAACACTATTTGCAATAGCAGGACATAGAAGCAATCTGGATGTCCATTTGCAGATGAATGGATAAGGAAGTTGTTGTGTATATCCTCAAAGGAATATTACTCAGCTATCAAAAGGAACACATTTGAGTCAGTTCTAACAAAGTCGATGAACCTGGAGCCTATTATACAGAGTGAATTATCAGAAATGGAAAGAAATACTATATATTAACACATATATATGGAATTTTGAAAGTAGTACAGACAATTCTACATGCAGGGCAGCAAAGGAGACACAGACGTAAAAACAGACTTTTGGGCTCAATGGGAGAAGGCAAGGATGGCATGATTTGAGAGAATAACATTGAATCATATACATTACCATATGTAATATAGATGACCAGTACAAGTTCAGTGCATGAATCAGGACACCCAAAGCCAGTGCTCTGGAACAACAGAGAGTGATAGGGTGGGGACAGAGATGGGGGGGGGGTTCAGGACAAGTGGAACACATGTATACCTATGGCCAATTCATGTTGATGTATGGGAAAAAACATCACAATATTGTAAAGTAATCATCCGCCAATTAAAATTAATTAATTAATTAAAACAAAGAAAGGGCTTTTGGTCTTTGTTTAGTATAGTCAACTTACGTTTAAATAAGTTATGATTGGTATTCATAGCAATTACTGTGCGGCAACCTGGATTTGGAATTATCCTTTCAATACTAGTTAATTATCTGATATATTTCCATTTTGCTTGTTTTTCATGACAAACTGTCCCACATTTTACTGAATACACTGTAAAGTACATGACTTATTGAAAATAGGAATGTAGTTTTCGGTTATTTCACTGTTCTGAGCACAACAACATTGTGCTTTCTACTGTAATTATTTTCAGTATATTTTCTGCCTACATAGTTAGATGGTATTAGAATGTGTATAGAACTTTCTATAATTGATGTTAATAACACACAACCTCTGGTAATTTTCTTTTATTTTTTCTTATTGAAACTTTCAGTTGCTTCTGAACTGATTTAAGTTTGAAATAATGCCCGGGGAAAGGACAATGCTTTAATTCCTTTCTTCTATTCAGTTTATTGCCTTTAGCTTCTTTTGAAAAAGTCAATGCAATTTCTATGAAGATTCAAAATTTGGCAAAACTAATACAATTATGTAAAGTTTAAAAATAAAATAAAATTAAAAAAACAAAAATAATTTATAGAAAATATAATGGCATATTTCACATTAAAAAAACATATTTAAGAGCCATTACTCCTACTAAGTATGCTGAAGTGGTAGTCTCTGAAAGTCCTGAAAGTCCACAGGGTGGACTTGATCCTTTTAATTATTAGTTTTAAACTTTCATCCTACTCAAGCTGCCATCTCCATTTATAATATCTCATTGATTTTGGTAGTCATAGTTGTTTCTTCTTTCACATTTTGTCAAGATAGTTGTATAAGATAATAAAAATTAGGTCACCTGAAAGGAATACCTGAATTTGCATATATGACTCACTATCACGGAAGACTGATATTGAAATGCAGGTAAGAGAATTAGGAATATAAATTCACATGCCTTATGTTATTGGGTCATATTTTAAGAAACACACATCTTTTATTTCTGAATTGCAAAGTAATTAATCATCATTCAATATCTATTTGAGGGGAATCCTCTAGTTTTACTACTGTATATTGTTCCTGTTTTTATATTCTACAATATTTAATGATTGAATTTCAATTAAAGCTGCAGATTTAGGACTAGAATATCTTTTTCAGTTCAGTTCAGTTCAGTCGCTCAGTCGTGTCTGACTCTTGGTGACCCCATGAACCACAGCACGCTAGGCCTCCCTGTCCAACACTAACTCCCACAGTTTACCAAAACTCATGTCCATTGAGTCAGTGATGCCATCTAACTATCTCATCCTCTGTCGTCCCCTTCTCCTCCTGCCTTCAATCTTTCCCAGCATCAGGGTCTTTTCAAATGAGTCAGCTCTTTGCATCAGGTGGCCAAAATAGTAGAGTTTCAGCTTCAGCATCAGTCCTTCCAATGAACAATAAGGACTGATCCTTTAGGAGATACTAGTTGGATCTCCTTGCAGTCCAAGGGACTCTCAAGAGCCTTCTCCAATGCCACAGTTCAAAAGCATCAATTCTTCGGTGCTCAGCTTTCTTCACAGTCCAACTCTCACATCCATACATGACCACATGAAAAACCATAGCTTTGACTAAATGGACCTTTGTTGACAAAGTAATGTCTCTGCTTTTTAATACGCTGTCTAGGTTGGTCATAACTTTCCTTCCAAGGAGTAAGCGTCTTTTAATTTCATGGCTGCAGTCATCATCTGCAGTGACTTTGAGCCTCAAAAAACAAAGTCTGACACTGTTTCCATTCTTTCCCCGTCTATTTGCCATGAAGTGATGGCACCAGATGCCATGCTCTTAGTTTTCTGAATGTTGAGCTTTAAGCCAACTTTTTCACTCTTCTCTTTCACTTTCATCAAGAGGCTCTTTAGTTTTTCTTCACTTTCTGCCATAAGGGTGCTGTCATCTGCATATCTGAGGTTATTGATATTTCTCCTGGCAATCTTGATTCCAGCTTCTTCTTTGTGCTTCTTCCAGCCCAGTGTTTCTCATGATGTACTCTGCATATAAGTTAAATAAGCAGGGTAACAATATACAGCCTTGACGTACTTCTTTTCCTATTTGGAACCAGTCTGTTGTTCCATGTCCAGTTCTAAGTGTTGCTTCCTGACCTGCATACAGACTTCCCAAGAGGCAGGTCAGGTGGTCTGGTAGTCCCATCTCTTTCAGAATCTTCCACAGTTTATTGTGATCCACACAGCCAAAGGCTTTGGCATAGTCAATAAAGCAGAAATAGATGTTTTTCTGAAACTCTCTTGCTTTTCCAGTGATTCAGTGGATGTTGGCAATTTGATCTCGGGTTTCTCTGTCTTTTCAAATCAACTTGAACATTTGTAAGTTCACGGTTCACGTATTGCCGAAGCCTGGCTTGGAGAATTTTGAGCATTACTTTACTAGCTTGTGAGATGAATGCGATTGTGTGGTAGTTTGAGCATTCTTTGGCATTGCCTTCCTTTGGGATTGGAATGAAAACTGACCATTTCCAGTTCTGTGGCCACTGCTGCGCTTTCCAGATTTGCTGACATATTGAGTGCAGCAGTTTCACAGCATCATCTTTTAGGATTTGAAATAGCTCAACTGGAATTCTATCAGTAGCTTTGTTCATAGTGATGCTTCCTGAGGCCCACTTGACTTCGCATTCTAGGATGTCTGACTCTAGGTGAGTGATCTCATCATTGTGATTATCTGGGTCCTGAAGATCTTTTTTTTTTTTTTTTTTGTACATTTCTTCTGTGTATTCTTGCCACCTCTTCTTAATATCTTCTGCTTCTTTTAGGTTCATCCCCTTTCTGTCCTTTATTGAGCCCATCTTTGCATGAAATGTTCCCTTGGTATCTTTAATTTCTTGAGCCAAAGATGGAGATGCTCCATACAGTTAGGAAAAACAAGACTGGGAGCTGACTGTGGCTCAGATCATGAACTCCTGATTGCCAAATTCTAAGTTAAATTGAAGAAAGTGGGGAAAACCACTAGACCATTCAGGTATGACCTAAATCAAATCCGTTATGAATATAAAGTGGAAGTGAGAAATAGATTTAAGGGACTAGATCTGATAGACAGAGTGCCTGATGAACTATGGACGGAGGTTTGTGCACTGTACAGGAGACAGGGAGCAAGACCATCCCCAAGAAAAAGAAATGACTGCCTATAAACCTGATAATAATACAATCTAAAATGAAAATTCAATTTATCTGGTGTGAAAAATATGCTTTACCCTAAAGCTTCTAAAATATCAATGTGTGTTCATAGGCAGTATCAGTAGTGATTATGACTCACATTTACCACAATTAAATTTAGTCTTTGAGGCATATATTAACCATCCCAAGTACTTTTGTAAAAATAGAATCTATAAGTAGAATTCATGGTCATCCAAGAGAAACCAAACTTATAAGTTACTATATCAACTTTTAAAAGTTAACAAGTAGCCTGGGGAGTTATAATTTACTGTCAGTCCACCAAGAAATGTCAGTGCCCTAGAATATGAGAAGGCAAGCGTCATCTAGCTAGATTTGTGAACTTTTCACTTTACCATTCAATGATAGCAAACAGGAAATTAGTCTATAAATAATTGAACTTGAAATTTTTTTGAAAGTCTATCACAGCATGTTAAAAGCAATTTTGTTCTTGAATTAGCTCTCCATAAGTAGTAAATATGTCAAACAGCTTTTAAATAATGCAACACATAGAGCAACAGATGAGACGGTTTAATGAGAGTAAGAAAAGACATTAGAAAATATGCAGGGTGTATGATTTTGTTGGTTGTATTTTCTTCTGAGAAAATTGGAAAATAAATCTGATTTTAGCATTCTAATTAAAGTAGACTATTTGCATAATGATGTTTTAACATTCTAGGAAAATAATACGAATTTGTAAATAAACATTTTAATAACTCTATTCTATTTAATGTTTAAATATATGTTTTAGCATCCTTGAGAATAAAAATTGGTTGCAAGTAATTCAATGGCTCATAAAGACATAAGAAGGGTTGAAGAGTGAAATGATGTTTCAAAAAAAAATTCTATGGTATGATGTTTTGTAAGTGTTCTGATCAAATATCCAAACAAGTTTTTAGGTAGATTTAAAGAATCATATTCATAGTACTAAAGTATTTTATACTTTTATAATGTGGCATGTATAATATAGAAAAAAATGTATAACAACTTTGATCTTTTAAAAAGTATAGTTGATTTAAGTTTTTAGTATAAAATCAAAATCTATTAGCATTGATAATTATAAATATTTTACAAAACTAAAAGTTGTATGAAATAAAGTGTTGCATGGCAATAAATATATACAAAGGAGGCATTAGTTTGTGTAAATAGATTTATTAATTTTTAAAATTTTAATTCAAAATTTATAGAAACTTGTAATGATACTACAAATAATTTTCTTATTACTGAATTAGTTAAGGCACTGACATGATGAAACATTACCTAAGAATATTTGAGTGTATATATCTTACAAAGAAGGAGACCCTCATATACAACCCTGTAAAACCATCAATCCATCCTAAAGGAGATCAATCTTGAGTGTTCATTGGAAGGACTAATATCAAAGCTGAAACTACAATATTTTGGCCACCTGATGCGAAGAGCTGACTCATTTGAAAAGATCCTGATGTTGGGAGAGATTGAAGGCAGGAGGAGAAGGTGACGACAGAGGATGAGATGGTTGGATGGCATCACTGACTCAATGGACATAAGTTTGGGTAAACTCCGGGAGTTGGTGGTGGACAGGGAGGCCTGGTGTGCTGCGGTCCGTGGGTTCACCAAGAGTCGGACACGACTGAGCGACTGAACTGAACTGAAAACCATCATTATCAGGAAACTGACATTAGGAATGTGCTTTAAGAATCTGAAATTATCTTACTCCTAATCAGACTTTTAATTTATCTACTCACATATAGCAATCTTTTTCAAAAAGATTTCCCATTTTTTAAAAAAATTCTTTGTCATATTCCTTTCTGGAGGAGGAAATGGCAACTCACTCCAGTATTCTTGTCTGGAAAATTCCATAGACAGAGGAGTCTGGCAGGGTTTATGGGGTCATAAAAGGACAGACATGACTGAGCACATGGCACATATTCTTTTAGTGTTATTTATTTTGGTGAACTATCCCAGATTTCTAGGGCTTCCCTCGTGGCTCAATGGTAAAGAATCCACCTGCAATGCAGGTGATGTGGGATTGAGTCCCGGGTTGGAAAGAGCCTCTGGAGAAGGAAATGACAACCCACTCCAGTGTTCTTGCCTGGGAAATCCCATGGACAGAGGAGCCTAGAGGCCTGCAGTCCACGGAGTTGCAAAAGTTGGACAGGACATGGTGACTAAACCACCACCATCCTAGATTTGCTCCACAAAAACCTGTTCAAGATAGCTTTTGTGTGACTTTGACATGCTTATTTCATTTTTTGATCTCATACCTAGGTAAAATATTTCAGATCATTTTCTAAGTTTTTGACCCAGGCCTAGAAATAGTCATTTTTCTAGGAACCTTGATTCCTTTTAGGGGAGAATGGTATTTATAAACTATTATCAGGGCACAAGTTGTTCTCTTTGTTTCTGAGTTGTCACTACTCCTTTCTTTTCTTAGTGGACAGGGCCAGGGAATATATCAGTATATGTATGTACACATGCATGCTTGCACACACAAACATACACACACACACTCACACACAGATAGATCTTCCTTCACTTAAAAATGCTTCATGTCCTGATAAATCTATCATAAACTGAAAATATTGTAGGTCAAAAATACATTTAATACACCTGACTTACCAAAAGCATAGCTTAGTTTAGCCGCCTTAAAAGTGTCCAAAACATTTACATTAACCTACAGTCAGGCATGGAGAAGGCAATGGCATCCCACTCCAGTACTCTTGCCTGGAAAATCCCATGGACGGAGGAGCCTGGTAGGCTGCAGACCATGGGGTCCCGAAGAGTCAGACATGACTGAACGACTTCACTTTCACTTTTCCCTTTCATGCATTGGAGAAGGAAATGGCAACCCAGTCCAGTGTTCTTGCCTGGAGAATCCCAGGGATGGGGGAGCCTGGTGGGCCACTGTCTATGGGGTCACACAGAGTCGGACACGACTGAAGCGACTTAGCAGCACAGTCAGGCAAAATCATCCAACATAAAGTCTATGTTGTGATAATGATATTGAATATCTCTTGTAATTTATCAAATATTGTACTGAAAGTCAGTAGCAGAATGGTTGTATGGGTCCAGAACAGTTGTGTTTCTATTATTTATTCTTGTGATTGTGTAGCTGACCAAGAGCTGTGGTTTTCTGGTAATGTGCACTTGTAAGAAGGTTTTATCAATAGTAAATAGTATGCTACTACACTATCCATTGCTGGTTGAATCTGCTGATGTGAAGCCATGGATATGAAAGTTTGGCTAGAAGTTATACTTAGATATTCGACTTCATGGAGATCCAGTGCTCCTAACCCCCATGTTGTTCAAGGGTCAATTGTACACACACACACATGTATATATAACTGTTTATGAGTATATGTGTGGTGTATATAATTGATTCATATAAACATTTACATCCATTTATGTATATATATGGATATACATATGCATATGTATGGACTTCCCAGGTGGCACTTTTGGTAAAAAACCAGTCTGCCAATGCAGGAGACTTGAGAGACTTGGGTTTGATCTCTGGGTTAAAAAGATCCTCTGGAGGAGCACATGGCAACTCACTCCAGTATTCTTGCCTGGAGAATCCCATTGATAGAGAAGCCGGCAGGCTATAGTCTATAGGGTTGCAAAGAGTTAGACACAATAAGTGACTTGGCATGCATGCACACATGCATATATGTATGTTGATATCTGTACACATATGGATATATAAATACACTACTACAAATTCACACCAACATCTCTAGTTCCTATCCAGTACCACAATATTTGTTTTGATTTTGTCCCTTAATATATTTACTTTTTTTCTCTATCAGAGGGGAAACTGGCCATGACAATTTTCAATTAATTTTCTTAATTGATGCTTCTCAGTCTCCTGTTGCTGCTGCTGCCCAACTTCCTGGTGGAAATACCCTCCTCAAACCCACTTAGGATCTATCCACCTGCATTCTGCATGATAATTCATGCATTGCTACATGGTATCTAGTAAATGTGGGGATAATTGAGAAGATAAATTGTGGTTGATAACAAGACTTGGTGGTCAATCCATTTCATATCTTCTAGCATGTCTTTTACAGTGACAAAGTTGAAAACAGAATTTCCAAGATTTATGTGCAATCATTGTTCTTGTCATCTAACAGCCACTAACTAGATGTGCTCATGCAATTTTGCAAAGTCAGAAGAAAGACGACAGAGGGATTTTACATTCCACTCCTCCTATTGTTTCCACAGACATATGTCATGATGGGGGTATCTTATTCTGTATTTTTGTCTCTTAGTTTCATGGTACTCAAAGTTTCTCATTATGGTGCTTCTCATAGTTTCTCATTATGGTGCTAATCATGGATGGCTCACTTAGTGCTTATTTAGTCATAGTATTAATACTATAGCCAGAGGTTGTAATGGTAGTTTCCAGAGTGAAGAATAGGCTCTAGCTGCCTCATTTACTTGATTCTTTAAAAGTGACTTTAAAAGTGACTCAAAGTCACTTTTGAAATCCTAATTAGAATTTGCTTCATTTCATTGATAGCTCAATTGGTAAAGAATCTGCCTGCAATGCAGGAGACACTGGTTGGATTCCTGGGTCAGGAAGATCTGCTGGAGAAGGGATAGGCTACCCACTCCAGTATTCTTGGGCTTCCTTTGTGGCTCAGCTGGTAAAGAATCTGCATGCAATGAGGGGAACCTGGGTTTGATCCCAGGGTTGAGAAGATCCCCTGGAGAAGGGAAAGGCTACCCCCTCCAGTTGATTCTGGACTGGAGAATTCCATGGACTGTTTAGTCCATGGGATTGCAAAGAGTTGGATAAGACTGAGTGACTTTCACTTCACTTCACATTCCACTCACTGTGCATTCATCCTCTCATTACAACAGGTTTTAGAGCTATTCAAGCCACTGTATCTCAAGAAACCAGAAGTGAATCATGCACTACCAGTTCATGATCTTTTAATCCCATGTTAGCATATCTATTAATCCATGAATTTGGATATATGCAGTAGCAGAATCCTAAAGTTACTTGGAAGTTATCTATGCAAAGTCAGGTTTTAGCAAATTCTGAATATGGTAATAATTTACAAGAGTATGTGACTTATGTTTCCAGTGCACCTAAGTCATGCTTGCTGCAGTGATAGTTGATTCACATATACTGAGGAGCCCAAGAGAAATGTATTATGATCTTTGCCTTAAAAACAAACAAACAAACAAACAAAAAACTATTGGCTTTGATTTTTGTGTTCTGCAAATATCCTAGTTCAAGCTGGAATGAGACTACTAGAGCATCAAAACCTCACTTAAGGATTTTTTTGAAAGATGGTAAAGAATAGAACTGTTTAGTACACTAAACTTCAAGTTTCATAGCTTTTTAGTTCCCCTAGAAGGGGAACAGTCCAGTAGTACCAATCTACAATGATTCATGGAAGATTAATTACTCTTTTGTAAACAATCTGGAATTTGGAATAATCAAGAAGGAAGAATTGTTTATAAGGAGGTTTAGGTGATATGGGTAAAACTCTGAAATTAGTTTTAGAATAGGATAGTTTATTTAAAATCCAAATATTTACCAATTTTGTAATAATCATATGGGCAAAAAATACCCACTCTTTGGACTATTTTAGGTATTTATTGAGTGCTTTATATGTACTAGACATTATTCTACATCCAGGGATATAAATATCACAAATAGGCAAAAATTCCTATCTTCATGTAAACTTCATAGAGTTGTGGAGAGAGATAAAGGATACATAACATTAGGATATATAAAACATCAGATAATATTTAGTATTAAAAGACAGGCAACTATTGGAAGGGGTTATAATGGTATGCAGGGTGATTAATGTAGCAGAGACTAGAATGTGGTGAGAGTAAATAGTACTGTTATATGAGGAAAAATCATTTCAGCAAAAGGAAGCTTGAGTACAAAGTCTCTGAGTAAGAGTAATATCTGATATATTTCAGAAACATTGAGAAAGCCAGTGTTACTTAAAAAGAATGTAAGACAAGGGGAATTTAATAGGACATAAAATGAAAAAGCAAAAATGGTTAGCTAGATCTCTTTTATTTTGAAGGGTATTGAAAGATATTTGGTCTTTTTCTCTAAGTGATGTGGAAACTCAACAGAAGTTTGTTTGTTTTAGCAGAGAAGCAACCTGATGTAAGTTAATTTAAAGAATCACAGGGATTACTATGTGGAGAAAATGGTGGAATGAGAGACATTCAGTTCAGTTCAGTTCAGTTGCTCAGTCGTGTCCGACTTTATGTGACCCCATGAACCTCAGCACTCCAGGCCTCCCTGTCCATTACCAGCTCCCAGATTTCACCCAAACCCATGTCCATTGAGTTGGTGATGCCATCCAATCATCTCATCCTCTGTTGTCCCCTTCTCCTCCTGCCCTCAATCTTTCCCAGCATCAGGGTCTTTTCAAATGAGTCAGCTCTTCACATCAGGTGGCCAAAGTATTGGAGTTTCAGCTTCAACATCAGTCCTACCAATGAACATCCAGGACTGATCTCTTTTAGGATGGACTGGTTGGATCTTCTTGCAGTCCAAGGGACTCTCAAGAATCTTCTCCAACACCACAGTTCAAAAGCATCAATTCTTCGGTGCTCAGCTTTCTTTATAGTCCAACTCTCACATCTATACATGACTACTGGAAAAACCATAGCCTTGACTAGATGGCTGGGAGAAATATCAATAACCTCAGGTATGCAGATGACACCACCCTTATGGCAGAAAGTGAAGAGGAGCTAAAAAGCCTCTTGATGAAAGTAAAGTGGAGAGTGAAAAAGTTGGCTTAAAGCTCAACATTCAGAAAATGAAGATCATGGCATCTGGTCCCATCACTTCATGGGAAATAGATGGGGAAACAGTGGAAACAGTGTCAGACTATTTTTTGGGCTCCAAAATCACTGTAGATGGTGACTGCAGCCATGAAATTAAAAGACACTTACTCCTTGGAAGGAAAGTTATGACTAACCTAGATAGCATATTCAAAAGCAGAGACATTACTTTGCCAACAAAGGTTCGTCTAGTTAAGGCTATGATTTTTCCTGTGGTCATGTATGAATGTGAGAGTTGGACTGTGAAGAAGGCTGAGCACCGAAGAATTGATGCTTTTGAACTGTGGTGTTGGAGAAGACTCTTGAGAGTCCCTTGGACTGCAAGGAGATCCAACCAGTCCATTCTGAAGGAGATCAGCCCTGGGATTTCTTTGGAGGGAATGATGCTAAAGCTGAAACTCCAGTACTTTGGCCACCTCATGCGAAGAGTTGACTCATTGGAAAAGACTTTGATGCTGGGAGGGATTGGGGGAAAGAGGAGAAGGGGATGACAGAGGATGAGATGGCTGGATGGCATCACTGACTCGATGGGCGTGAGTCTGAATGAACTCCGGGAGTTGGTGATGGACAGGGAGGCCTGGAGTGCTGCGATTCATGGGGTCACAAAGGGTCGGACACAACTGAGTGACTGATCTGATCTGATCTGATCTGACTAGATGGACCTTTGTTGACAAAGTAATGTCTTTGCTTTTTTAATGTGCTGTCTAGGTTGGTCATAGCTTTCCTTCTAAGGAGTAAGCGTCTTTTAATTTCATGGCTGCAATCACCATCTGCAGTCATTCTGGAGCCCATAAAAATAAAGTCAGCCAGTGTTTCCACTGTTTCCCCATCTATTTGCCATGAAGTAATGGGGCCAGATGCCATGATCTTCGTTTTCTGAATGTTGAGCTTTAAGCCAACTTTTTCACTCTTCTTTCACTTTCATCAAATTGGCAGTAATCCAGATAAAGGATGATAACATCATGGATCTTGGTGTGAAGGATTTGAGAGTGACTTATTTTGAGATAGAATTGAAAGTAGAACCAAAGATCTTACTAAGAAATGTCTCACTCTCTCTACCTGTCCCCAACATAGTGACTCCTCAATGGGATTACATATATTGTTGTCTCATAACTCATAGATAGTGGTTATCTATGAACTCAACAACATAGACTTCCCTTCAAGGCCACATGTATTGTCAGATATACAATCTGCTAACAGCTAGCCCAATGCTATGATACAGCACTATTCTGAAGATGGATCAGTTTGTTCCTTAGATTGTTCTATCAAAAATGATATAATGTGATATTCATACTATGTCAGCACTTAAATTCTTGCCTACTATATTCACCACCTTTATCTGGGTGGTGAGTACTTCATCTGAAAGTTTCATTAATGATTATAACATACCAAACAAAATTGCTTTTGAGCATAAAATATTAATTTACATCAAACTGTAATACAGTGACAGATGATCATGAGTCTCCATCAACCAAAGGCAGCTGCTATTAAAATAATTTATTTTGCTCTGTTATTGAAGAATTTGTTCTCATACTTGTAATCTTTCATATTTTATATGCTTTTTGATATCAAGTTTATTTCTTCTTGAATGTTATATCTCTCATCTTTCTTCTTGATAGACAGAAGATGCATAGGTCTGGGGAATGTCTACATTCTCAGATTGATCACTCATTAATCCCAACCATTAATGTTTAATAAATAGATTGCATTCAGTTCAGTTCAGTTCAGTCACTCAGTCGTGTCTGACTCTTTGAGACCCCATGAGCTGCAGCAGGCCAGGCCTCCATGTCCATCACCAGCTGCCAGAGTCTACCCAAACCCACATCCATTGAGTCAGTGATGCCATCCAACTATCTCATCCTCTGTCATCCCCTTCTCCTCCTGCCCTCAATCTTTCCCAGCATCAGGGTCTTTTCAAATGAGTCAGCTCTTTGCATCAGGTGGCCAAAGTATTGGAGTTTCAGCTTCAACATCAGTCCTTCCAATGAACACCCAGGACCAATCTCCTTTAGGATGGACTGGCTGGATCTCCTTGCAGTCCAAGGGACTCTCAAGAGCCTTCTCCAATGCCACAGTTCAAAAGCATCAATTCTTCAGTGCTCATAGCCTTGACTAGGTGGACCTTTGTTGACAAAATAATGTCTCTGCTTTTTTATATGTTGTCTAGGTTGGTCATAACTTTCCTTCCAAGGAGTAAGCATCTTTTAATTTCATGGCTGCAGTCACCGTCTGCAATGATATTGGAGCCCCAAAAAACAAAGTCAGCCACTGTTTCCCCTGTTATCTGTTTGCCGTGAAGTGATGGGACTGGATGATATGATCTTAGTTTTCTTAATGTTGAACTTTAAGCCAAGTTTTTCACTCTCCTCTTTCATTTTCATCAAAAGGCTCTTTAGTTCTTCTTCGCTTTCTGCCGTAAGGGTGGTGTCATTTGCATATCTGAGGTTATTGATATCTTTCCTGGCAACCTTGATTCCAGTTTGTGATCTTCCAGACCAGCATTTCTCATGATGTACTCTCCATATAAGTTAAATAAGCAAAGTGAAAATATACAGCCTTGACGTACTTCTTTTCTTATTTGGAACCAGTCTGTTCCATGTCCAGTTCTAACTGTTGCTTCCTGACCTGCATACAGACTTCCCAAGAGGCAGGTCAGGTGGTCTGGTAGTCCCATCTCTTTCAGAATCTTCCACAGTTTATTGTGATCCACACAGCCAAAGGCTTTGGCATAGTCAGTAAAGCAGAAATAGGTGTTTTTCTGAAACTATCTTGCTTTTTCGATGATTCAGTGGATGCTGGCAATTTGATCTCTGGTTCTCTGCCTTTTCTAAATCCAGCTTGAACTTCTGGAAGTTCACAGTTCACATTATTGCTCAAGCCTGACTTGGAAAATTTTGAGCATTACTGTACTAGCTTGTGAGATGAGTGCAATTGTGCGGTAGTTTGAGCATTCTTTGGCATTGCCTTTCTTTGGAATTGGAATGAAAATTGACCTTTTCCAGTCCTGTGGCCACTGCTGTGCTTTCCAGGTTTACTGACATATTGAGAGCAACACTTTCACAGCATCATCTTTTAGGATTTGAAATAACTTAACTGAAATTCTATTACCTCCAGTAGCTTTGTTCATAGTGATGCTTCCTAAGGCCCACTTGACTTCACATTCCAGGGTATCTGGCACTAGGTGAGTGTGAGTGATCACACCATCGTGATTATCTGGGTCATGAAGATCTTTTTTGTACAGTTCTTCTGTGTATTCTTGCCACCTCTTCTTAATATCTCCTGCTTCTGTTAGGTCAATCCCATTTCTGTCCTTTATTGAGCCCATCTTTGCATGAAATGTTCCCTTGGTATCTCTAATTTTCTTGAAGAGATCTCTAGTCTTTGCCATTCTATTGTTTTCTTCTATTTCTTTGCATTGATTACTGAGGAAGGCTTTCTTGCCTCTCCTTGCTATTCCTTGGAAATCTGTATTCAAATGGATATATTTTTCCTTTTCTCCTTTGCTTTTCACTTCTCTTCTTTTCACAGGTATTTGTAAGGCCTCCTGAGACAGCCATTTTACTCTTTTTGCATTTCTTTTTCTTGGGGATGGTCTTGATTCCTGTCTCCTGTACAATGTCACTGACCTCCATCCATAGACTTTACACATGGACATCACCAGATGGTCAACACTAGAATCAGATTGATAATATTATTTGCAGCCAAAGATGGAGAAGCTCTATACAGTCTGCAAAAACAAGACCGGGAGCTGACTGCGGCACAGATCATGAACTCATCATTGCCAAATTCAGACTTAAATTGAAGAACGTGGGGGAAACCATTAGACTATTCAGGTATGACATAAATCAAATCCCTTATAACTATACAGTGGAAGTGAGAAATAGATTTACGGGATTTGATCTGATAGACAGAGTGCCTGATGAACTATGGATGGAGATTTGTGACATTGTGCAGGAGACAGGAATCAAGACCATCCCCAAGAAAAAGATTGCACTCAATGACTTGCAAATCTTATACTGGCCTAATTTTCCATTGAAAGACAGTGCTTATCCAAATTTATATGCGTTCTTCAGATGCCTATTATTTTAAAATTTTATTTGCCTACAATGATAGTAATATAAACCTTCTAGAGATCTATGCAGCAAGGGTAACTTATCTTCCTCTGTATAGACAATGATTCTTGTCTATTGACTAAATCTGAGAATATGTTTTAAAAATAGCTCTATTAAAATGATTTCTGGAATATAAAATATTGTGTGTGCTTAGTCACTTAGTTGTTTCTGACTCTTTGTGACCCCATGGATTATTACAGTCCATGGAATTCACTAGGACAGAATACTGAAGTGGGTTGCCTTTCTCTTCCCCAGGGGATCTTCCCAACCCAGGTGTTGAACCCAGGTCTCTAGCATTGCAGGCTGATTTTTTACCAGCTGAGCCACAAGGGAAGCCCATATAAAAAAGTAATTCAATAAAGTAGTATGGATAACAAAAATAACAAAAATAATAGGCCACAATTAAAGTAGATAATACAGGAAGTTAGTTGCAAAGCACAATAAATGTAAAAACATTTTACTTATTTAAAATTATTTTTAATACTTTAAATACTTTAGTCCATAAATAATGTGCCCACACTTTGAAAAGAGAAAATATGTAACCCCTGAATTTACTCATCCCTTAATTTAAGTGTTTTACTCAAAATAGAATATATGTTATAAAATCAATTTAGAAGAGAAAAGGTTTTTTATGAAGGATAAGACTACAACTGAGAATTATTGTTAATTTGCTTAGTGACCTAGACAGAGTCCCTTTTTGCAATGTTCTTTGTTGCAGGGAGTGTTACTTGTCTGCTTCTGCCAGCAGTTTTGCCTTCTGGCCAGTCAGCAGGGAAATATTCTGGTCTATTTTATGGAGGTAATTTACCCCTGGAATTAGTTAATAACAGCAATGGCTTTGTAAAGTACCAATCCTACCAAACTAATCCGTGATCAATCAAAGGGAAGGATAGATGTAATACTTCTTGACACTGGCAATAATTTTGATGCTACTGCACATAAAACATTTCTCAGTAAAACATGTGCTTTAAAAGAGCCTGGCTTTCAGTTGAGTCTCTACTCTTTACTTGAAATGTCTTAAAAACGATTCACTGCCTTTTTGGCAATAAGTGGATAGTAATGACAAGAACAATACATTAGAAGTGTAGAGTGGGAAAAGAAGGAATATTCTTTATATATAAACAATCCAATTGTAATGATTAACAGTAATGGTTACCAATTATATTCCGGGCACTTTGGGTTAATTTACATAAATAATATACATTGGTATATACTGACCCTTACATGTGTGGTAATTATTATTGCAGGGAGGCTAAATTCATTCTTGCCTTGGAGCCAGAATTTGTAAACAAAAGTTTCTTTAGCACCTAAACTAGTGCATATTACATTCTATTCTATCACATCCAGTGCATCATTTTTTAAAGTGATTTTTTTTTTCTCTCTATTGAATTAAAACAATGCTCTACTTCCTCAATATATTTACTGGTAGGAGTAGAAATGTCCCATTCCAGTCCACTCTATTTACCTGTTGGTTAACTGATAAGTGTACATAAGTATAGATGGCTTTGACTGGCATGGAATAAATATGCATTGGCTATATAGGCTTACACTTCTTAGGCCTCTTTGCCTAAACACTTGCCTTGCTGTCCATTTCTATAGCAGAAATAATCCTTCACTAGAAATGAGTACAAATCTGTAATTCTGATATAAAGTAATTATTTTACTTTATTTCAGAGTTGGAAAGTATTTTTAAGGTATTTAATTTAATCATCCTTTCTGTGTTTGAATTTCTTCTATAACATTGAACCAAATTTCTTCAATTCAATTGGAATTTTATTTATTGAATACATCCTCTCTACCTGACATGATGCTAGGTTCTAAATGTGTAAATATATATCATGAACCTTCAATGATCTCACAAGTTAATGAACACATAGGGAAATATTAATTGTGAATATAAACATAACCAAATAAAAGTAATTTATTAAAATTTTCCACAAGATGTAATATGAGCATGGGGAAGCAGACTCCCTAACTAAGTCTGAGGAATTCAAGGAAGACATCCAAATAGGCAGTTAATTTTAGATTGGAAATAATGGAGAAGCAACAGAGAGCAAAGAGCAGAATCTGAGGAACAACTGATTTGATAGGGTATATTATATATGTAATGACAAGTAGCTCAATTTACCTGAGGAATATCACTTGTCATAGCAAATCAAAATCATTTTTTCCCAACATCTTCCTTAATAGTTAGTAATGTTTGTAAAAGAAAGTACAGATCCATCTTTCTATTTTTAGTTTGCAGTGAAATGTCTGCAAAATTGAGATTATTTTTATAGAAATTTTGCCTGACCTATATTAATTGGGGGACATAATATTAATGGTGTAGTTGGAGTCATGTTTAGACAAACTGCTCAAAATTGTGCATGTAAATTGATGGGGGGAAAAAGCAGTTTTAAGCTCTAACTTGATAAATATCAGTAATGAAAAGTAAGTAGGAAAAAGAAAACCCATGCAAGGTCATCATAAAGAGTAGTTAGATATATTAGGATATGGAGGATATATTAATGCAAAGGCAACTAAGTAAGACAAATTTTTAAATATGTGTGTCGGCAGAGCACTAGCAAAATATCAAGTAAGATGAATATATTTATTAGCTGTAAGTGGTCAGAGATGAGTGAAAAAATTTGAGTGGTTATTACATGAAGTGATTGGATTTAACTTACTATGTTAAGCCAAAAATTAAACAGATGGTAACAAAGTCAATCAAGTAATTACTATAGTAGCTCCCTAATTCTATATATATTCTATATAGCTCCCTATTCTATATAAAGTCCCATTTTAGAAATAAGAACACTATGGCTATAGGATTATATAAAATAATCAAAACTATTATAGCTAATTATTTGTAAATGTGAGATATAAAACCAAGTGACTGCCTCATAGTGATGTGTTGAACCTGGCCCAAGCTCACTAGAGCCATTTCTTAAATGTTTCAAAAATTTGAGAGCCACTGTCCACCTGAAACTATCACAACATTGTTAACCAACTATACTCCAAAACAAAGTAGTTTTTAAAAAATATAGAGCAAATTATCAAATCAATGATAGTTAAATAAACCTTGGTGGGCATATTTATTCAACAAAAATTGATAAGCACTATGTCAATATTTTTTTTTCTAAGTTGGAGAGTTGATTTGCTGGAAAATTACTGCACCTAGGTTAACTATATATATATGTGTATATATATATATATATATATATATATATATATATATGCATATCAGTTCACTTCATTCGCTCAGTCATGTCGACTCATTGCGACCCCATGGACTGCAGAACACCAGGCTTTCCTGTCCATCACCAACTCCCAGAGATTTCTCAAACTCATGTCTGTCACATTGGTGATGCCATCCAACCATCTCATCCTCTTTTGACCCCTTCTCCTGCCTTCAATCTTTTCCAGCATCAGGGTCTTTTCCAGTGAGTCAGTTCTTTGGATCAGGTGGCCAAAGTATTGGAGTTTCAGCCTCAGCATCAGTCCTTCCAATGAATATTCAGGACTGATTTCCTTGAGGATTGACTGGTTTGATCTCACAGTCCAAGGGACTCTCAAGAGTCTTCCCCAACACCATGATTCAAAAGCATCAATTCTTCAGCGCTCAGCTTTCTTTATGGTCCAACTCTCACATCCATACATGACTATTGGAAAAACCATAGCTTTGACTAGATGGACCTTTTCTGACAGAGTAGTATCTCTGCTTTTTAATATGCTGTCTATGTTGGTCATAGCTTTATACATATATACATATGTTTATACATTTATTTAAACTAGCTACCAACTGTACTTGCCCACTTCCTACTCCCATACATGCCCCTACAGAATTGTTGCAACTTCCCTTTAATCACTGATCTAGCAAGTTTTTTATTTTCATGTATTTTTTGTTAGATAGACCTAAGCACTTTTTCCTTTGTCAGATAATCTTGCTCACAGTACCACATTTGATCCCTGTGATAATTTGCCAAATTTGCTACACATCACTTTCACAAAGGTAAATGTTTATAACTTTTTATTTTCAATCTTTATTGACAATATATTAGACAGTTTTCTTAATAATGAGAATATTACTATTTCCTCTTTATTTACAGTGTAACATTCTACAGCAAACTATTTTTTTAAGCTGTGTCGCTAGATTTATTTTCCTAAACCATTAATTTGTTCACGTTCCTCAACTAAATAAAATGTTCAATAGTTTTCTACTTTACAAAATAAAGAACACATTACTTCAATCTCCTAATAATTCCTTTCACATTGTAGTTCCAGTCTGGTTTATTTGAGGAATTAAAGCAATCAGATGTTCAAAATAAGATCAGGTACATGAAAAGAAATTGGCCAGAATCACATAATGAGAACACAATTCATGAGAATCAATATGAGGATGCAGTGAAGTAGGGTAACATGTAAGAGCAAAGATTGTGATAAAAGGAATAAAAGTTACCATAAAATGTAACTTTCAGTAGATCAGATTGATTTTAAAAATCTGAAAAATGATATCCTTTTTCAACAGAAAGACATGGCATCTTTTTTTCTGAAGTAGTAGCATCTTTCATTCATGAAGAAGCATCCTTAAGACACTACAAAGTGATTATTATTATTTTTTTTGAGTTGTTTTTTTAATTATTATTATTATTTAATTTACAATATTGTATTGGATTTGCCATACATCTTCATGCATCCCCCAAGGTGTACATGTGTTCCCCATCCTGAACCCACCTCCCACCTCCCTCCCCATACCATCCCTCTGGGTCATCCCAGTGCACCAGCCCCAAGCTTCCTGTATCCTGCATTGAACCTGGACTGGCGATTCATTTCTTATATGATATTATACATGTTTTAATGCCATGAAGGGTGTTTCAGTAGAATGTTAGATGCTTCGTGTAATAGATCATTATAATCTGTGGAATTGTATACATCACTAAACCTGAAGTACTTTTGGAACTGGCATTGGTGAACATTATGTTTATATATGTAAATGATTTAAACCGTGCATCATTCATAAATTCTAAATTTAGTGGTCTCTTTTAAAAATTCATTTATTTTTTTTTTTTAAATTTTATTTTATTTTTTAAACTTTACATAATTGTATTAGTTTTGCCAAATATCAAAATGAATCCACCACAGGTATACATGTAAGGACAATTTCTTTTCAGAATTTTGTTGTTTTCTATCAAACATCAACATGAATCAGCCATAGATGTACATATTTCCCCTCCCTCCTGAACCCCCTCCCATCTTCCTCTTTGGTTAGAGCCCCTCTTTGAATTCCCTGAGACATACAGCAAATTTCCAATGGCTATCTCTTTTACATATGGCAGTGTAAGGTCCATGTTACAATCTCTCCATACCTCTCACCTTCTCCTTCCCTCTCCCTGTGTCCATAAGTCTATTCTCTATGTCTGTTTCTTCACTGCTACCTTTCAAATAAATTTATTGGTACCATATTTATAGATTCCATAATATGCATTAATATATGATATTCATCTTTCTCTTTCTGGTTTACTTCACTTTGTATAATAGGTTCTAGTCTCACTACCTCATTAGAACTGACTCAAATGTGTTCCATTTTATGGTTGAGTAATATTCCATTTTGTATATGTACTGCAACTCACACATACCCTAATGTTTGTGGCAGCACTATTTACAATATCTAGAACATGGAAGCAACCTATATGTCCATTGACAGTGGTCTCTATTTAATAATTCATGGAACTAGAAGCCAGGATCCTTGAAAATCATGTTCCAAGTGCTCTTATTCTTCTCTTCTGCTCTTCTTATTCTCTCTTATTCTTCTCTTCACTTTTTATCATGAGTTATTTTATATAACATATATCTATATATTTTCTATATCTTAATGGTGCAAATAATGTAAATAAGGCTGTGGTTACTTTTATCTATTTCATTGTTTATGTGACTAGTCATGCAGACTGCTCACTGTCAATGTGGGATAAGCCTTGCAATCTGGACACTCCAAATGGATGACAGATTCTCTCCCAACAAACTCCTTAATATAAACATTTTCTTTGTGCCATCTACTCAATTCCTCTTTCATAATTTGCTCACTTCTTCTTTTTTTTTCTTTTTTTACTCATTCCACATCAACCACCTTTCTGTTTCTCTAAATGACAAGTATATATTCCCACATCAAAAGCTTAGTTCTTCCCAACAGAACTTTCTGCGAACATGGAAATAGTGTGTAATCTGCACTATGCACATGTGGTTAGTAATCACTGACATTCAATGAAATAATTAAATTTTAAAATTTAATTAAAGCCAATCAATTAAATTTAAATAGTCACTTGTGGCTACTGGACTGTGCAGCTCTAAAAGTTTCTTCTACTTGTGATAACCACAATAAACTTCCCTGACTATTTACATATCTGTCATCTTTTAAAAGTTTTGCCTATATTTTATCTTCTCAGTGAGACTTCTTCTGACTTCATTATAAAACGTTGCAACTATTTCCCACCTCACTTATGATCTACACTCTGAATCTGCTCTTCTTCTTCTTTTTAATTTATAGTATCTATTACTTTGTGAAATAGTATTTGAGCATATATTTATTACACTAGGGCTTCCCTAGTGGCTCGGTGATAAAGAATCTGCCTGCCAATGCAGGAGATCAAACTCAGGGTTTGATCCCTGAATCAGGAAGGTCCCCTGGAGAAGAAAATGGTGACCCACTCCAGTATTCTTGCCTGGTTAATCCCATGGTCAAAGGGGCCTGGCAGGCTGCAGTCCATGGGGTTGCAAAGAGTTGGACATGACTTAGTGACAACCACATTATTATATTATATAACATGGGAAATAGATGGGGAAACAGTGGAAACAGTGTCAGACTTTATTTTGGGGGCTCCAAAATCACTACAGATGGTGATTGAAGCCATGAAATTAAAAGACACTTATTCCTTGGAAGGAAAGTTATGACCAACCTAGATAGCATATTCAAAAGCAGAGACATTACTTTGCCAAACAAAGGTCTGTCTAGTCAAGGCTATGTTTTTTCCAGTGGTCATGTATGGATGTGAAAGTTGGACTGTGAAGAAAGCTGAGCACCGAAGAATTGATGCCTTTGAACTGTGGTGCTGGAGAAGACTCTTGAGAGTCCCTTGGACTGCAAGGAGATCCAAGCAGTCCTTTCTTAAGGAGATCAATCCTGGATATTCATTGGAAGGACTGATGCTGAGGCTGAAACTCCAATACTTTGGCCACCTCATGCGAAGAGTTGACTCATTGGAAAAGACCCTGATGCTGGGAGGGGTTGGGGGCAGGAGGAGAAGGGGATGACAGAGAATGAGATGGCTGGATGCCATCACTGACTCGATGCACATGAGTTTGGGTGAACTCTGGGAGTTGGTGATGGACAGGGAGGCCTGGCGTGCTGCGATTCATGGAGCCACAAAGAGTCGGCCATGACTGAGCAACTGAACTGAACTGAATATTTAGTTAAGGCTTTGGGGAGAGACGTCACTGGTATCATTTTGTTATTTTTCCCTTGTTGGTATTTTTTCCTGTTTTCAAAAAAAAGGTTTTACTTTTAATTTTTTTCTAAAATTATTCAAAATAAGATTATCAGGTTTATTAACTTATTACATCTAATATTAACTTTTAAAAGTAAGCAGCTAAATTTATGTACATATCAGGAGTTAGATATATGCCTTTATGCTTTTAAAACCAATAAAGAGTGAAATTTAGCATATGTAGATTAAAAATAGATGAACAGATTTCAAGAGTCCCAGCATGGAATGTTGAATGTGATGTTAATCTAATTGCATTACATAATTACACTGAAGAGAGTGAAAGGATGTGTAACTTTGGAAAATTGCTTGAATGAGTAAGTGAAGAATAAGGGGAAAATAAAATGAAACAGAAACACTGCATTCTCCTTGATAAATTTGTTTCTTTCAGGAATACAAAAATGTAGGTTTAAAATTCTGAAATTATTTTACATGTACACTAGGGTTGACAAAATATGCAAATAATAGCAGTTAAGTGGGATACAGATTTTTCACTATCAGAGTAAAAAGGTACATTTGCTCTGAAGGAAACACAGAAGGCCATAATAAAGTCCATGGGCCTAGATTAGAGTCAGAAGTATAATTATGAATATATATTCTGATATATATTCATTATCAACTTGTCTGAATATTTACCCTTTCTTCTGTCATCTGTCATCAGATATATATGGAGTTTTATTAAAAGAACAAACTGGTGATAACAAAGACCAACAACACAACAGACATGGATATCACCAAATGGTCAATACCAAAATCTGATTATATTCTTTGCAACCAAAGATGGAGAAGGCCTATAAAGTCAGCAAAAACAAGACATGGAACTGACTGTGGCTCAGATCATGAAGTTCTAATTGAAATATTCAGGCTGAAATTGAAAAAAGTAAGGAAACCCACTAGGCCTTTCAGGTATGACCTAAATCAAATCCCTTATAATTATACAGTGGAAGTGTCAAACAGATTAAAGGAATGAGATCTGGTAGACAGAGTGACTGAAGAGCTATGGATGGAGTTTCTTAGCATTGTACAGGACACAGTGATGAAAACCATTTCAAAGAAAAAAATACAAGGAGGAAAAATGGTTATCTGAGTTAGGTTTACAAACAGCTGATGAAAAAAGAGAAGTGAATGGAAAAAGGGAAAGATATACCCAAATGAATGAAGAGTTCAGAAAATAGCAAGGAGAGATAAGAAGGTCTTCTTAAGTGAACGATACAAAGAAATAGAAGAAAACAAAAGAATGGGAAAGACTAGAGATCTCTTCAGCAAAATTGGAGATATCAAGGGAAACATTTCTTGCAAGGATGGGCACTATAAAGGAGAGAAAGAGTAAGGACCTAACAGAAGCAGAAGAGATTAAGAAGAGGTGGCAAGAATACACAGAACTATGCAAAAATGTTATTAATGGCCCAGATAACCATGATGGTGTAGTCACTCACCTAGAGCCAGACATCCTGGAGTATAAAGCCAAGCGAGCTTTAGGAAGCATTACTACAAACAAAGCTAGTGGAGGAGATGGAATTCCAGCTGAACTTTTTCAAATCCTAGAAAATGGTGCTGTTAAAATGCTGCATTCAATATGCCAGCAAGTTTGGAAAACTCAGCAGAGGTCACAGGACTGGAAAAAGTCAGCTTTCATTACAATCCCAAAGAAGGTCAGTATCAAAGAATGTTCAAACTACCACACAATTGCACTTATTTCACATGTTAGCAAGGTAATACACATAAACCTTCAAGCTAGGCTTCAACAGTACATGAATTGAGAATTTCCAGATGTACAAGCTGGCTTTAGAAAAGGTAGAGGAGCCAGAGATCAAATTGCCAATAATTGGTGGATCATGGAGAAAGCAAGGCAATTCTTGAAAAAATATCTACTTCTGCTTCACTGACTTCACTGCTAAAGCCTTTAACTGTGTGGATCACAACAAACTGTGGAAAATTCTTAAAGAGGATGGAGTACCATACCATCTTACCTTTCTCCAGAGAAACCCATATGCAGGTCAACAGGCAACATTTAGAACCCAACATGGAGAAACTGACTTGTCAAAATTGGGAAAGGAATAAGACAAGTATGTATATTGTCACTCTGTGATGTACATTACACTAAATGCCAAGCTGGATGAATCACAAGCTGAAATCAAGATTGCTGGGAGAAATGTTAACAACCTCAGATATGCAGATGTTACCACTCTAGTGGCAGAAAGTGAAGAGGAACTAAAGAACCTCTGGATAATGGTGAAAGAGGAGAGTGTAAAAGCTGACTTAAGACTCATCATTAAAAATACAAAGATCATGGCCTCTGGTCCCATCACTTCATGGTAAACAGAAAAGGGAAATGTGGAAGCAGTGACAGATTTTCCTTTTTTGAGCTTCATATTTCTGTAGAAGATGACAGCAGCCATGAAATTAAAAAACACTTGCATGGAGTACAAGATGGTGAAAGAATAGGTTGACATGGAGTACATCTTTCTCCATGGAAACATCAGGAATACACCTTCAGACACAAAAGTGCTTGTAGAACACCACCTGAGAGTGGACAGGAGTACCTGACCACCGGAAAAGAATATATAGAACCACGCAAAACTCAGTAGGATGAAGGAACTAGGGGGGAAAACTAATTTTAGTAGAAGTGGATCTGCCCTCAGAGTGTGGGGGAACTGAAGCAGGGGTCTAGTCCCCACATTGGGGCAATTGTATGGGTGAGAAGAGAAACAGTTAAGGCTAAGAGTGAAACAACTGATCTGTGGCAGCCTAAATGGAATGAGAATTAGACAGTTCTTGCCACAGCCATGTGTACCCTGGACAGGGATGCAGGTCCCCTAGAAGGCACAGCAGCTGAGAGCTGGAGCATAGGGATTGTGGAGCAATCCCAGGGTAAGGGCTGATGTTGACTGTGGAGAGACGGACTGAGGGGACATGAAGGAGGAGACTGTGGTGGGAAATGCCTGTGGAGGAAAGCTAGGCAGCCATGGAAGCAAGGCGATACTACTGAGTTATATGTAGGGGGTGGAGCTATTACCCCACACACCAGCATTGGCAGCTGAACAATTAAGGCTGCCCCATTAAGCAACTGAGGAGAAGGCAATGGCACTCCACTCCAGTACTCTTGCCTGGAAAATCCCATGGACGGAAGAGCCTGGTAGGCTGCAGTCCATGGGGTCGCACAGAGTCAGACACAACTGAGCGACTTCACTTTCGCTTTTCACTTTCATGCATTGGAGAAGGAAATGGCAACCCACTCCAGTGTTCTTGCCTGGAGAATCCCAGGGACGGAGGAGCCTGTTGGGCTGCCGTCTATGGGGTTGCGCAGAGTCGGACGTGACTGAAGCGACATAGCAGCAGCAGCGTTAAGCAACTGATGCCCCAAACTACAGAGTAGGACCCCACCTAGGGTGCCCTTTTATGTGCCTGATGTACCAATCTACAGAGTAGGATTCCAGGCAGGGGCCCCCTCTATGTGTCTGATACACTGAAAAACAGAGAAAGACCCCTGGCAAGGGAGCCTTCTAAGTGTCTGAATGGGTGGAGCTACGGAGAAATACTAACCAAAGAGGCCTTCTGATTGCCAGCTACCAGAGGCTTGAAAAAAGACTCTGATAGGTCCATAACTCCTGTGGCTGAGGCAATCCATGTCCCTGGACACTTGACACCCCCAGGGTCCCTGCAACGCAAGCAGCTACACTACCTTCACACTCAACCTTCACTGAGGAATAGCTGCCACAGGGGGAAAAAATGTCTTGCATCTATGTACATGGAGTCGCTTTGGTCATGTCCAACTTTTTGCAACCCTGTGGACTGTGGCCTGCCAGGCTTCTCTGTCAGTGGGATTCTCCATGTAAGAATACTGGAGAGTATTGGCCAATACCGGTTGCCATAGCCTTCTAGAGCACTATATTTCCTGCTGCCCTAGCTGCCAACTCCCCTGAGCAGGTGGTGGTTCCAGAATCCCTGCAACCAAGCAACTGTACCACCTCAACACCTGGTCCTCACTGGGGCAGACCAAAGTCCTCCAGGGCAGCCTCAGGAGCAAACCCCAGTGGACGACCTACATGCAGAGGTGGAAATAAAACTGCAATTGAAACCCAGGGTCAGTGTGAGCTCCCACAAAAGAAAACGCACAGTTCTGATAGCTGTGTACATTGGAGGCAAGAACAGACAGGAATAGGATGAGATTAGAGTCTGAGCTGCCCCCACAGCATGTCCAGAGACCAACGCAGTGTTGGAAGTCACCCTGGGGGTGGGGGAGGTGAGGTGGACTGTGACTTCCAGCGAGGAAAAGGACTCTGACAGAAGTGACTCAAGAAAAATATTTACTATTCTTATATTTTGACTTGTCCCACAGTTTTTTTTTTTCTTTTTTGTTCACCCTCCTCTTGAAGTTGTTGATTTCATTCGTACTATGAAATCTGATTAAGGTTTTGAGTTTTTTAATTTTTTTAATTGCACTTTTTATTCTTGTTACAAACCTCTGCCTCCACGCAGGCCTTTTCTTGGAGTTTTCCTTTCTTTTCTCATTTTCCCCCTCTTTTTCCAATTTAAAAATTTTAAACCTGTTATTATTTTTTTCTAAATTTATTACTTTGTTTGCTTTTCCTACTGTTCCTTTCCCCCTTAATGCATATAAATCAGTTAACAGCAGTTAAACTTTAATGTATACAAATCTTCTTTATCTACCTCTATTTAACTTTGCATATCTATCTATTCTTTCTTTCTTTTCTTTCTTTCATTTCCTCTAACCATATTTGTTAGTTTTGTTTTCATTGCTTTCCCCCCACCCCCCCCACTTGACATCTTGCCTTAGTTTTATTTTCCAGCTTGTACTTTAGTTAGTTTTGTTTTTAACTGGTAGATATCATTTTCAGTTTTCTTTGTTTGCCAGGTGAATCTATTGCACTTTATTGTTGTTGAACTGTTTTGATTTTGCTTATGAGTGCATATGTATATGTGTATATTCCGTTATTCCAATTATTATTTGCCTGATTTTGCAACTGCCATTTGTTTGGGGTTCAACTTTAGTTTCCTGTTCTTGGGGATTTCATTTAATCTCACTTATGCCAAAACAAACTAACTTTGGAATCTTCTTTGCTGGCAGAGATCAAGCCCTGAGCTTTTGAAGTGGGAACACTGACTCCAAGACCCTAGATTACCAGAAAACTTCTAATCCTAGGGAGCATCAAATAGAACTCCCACAAAGGAAACCACTTGAATGCAAGACCCAGCAGTAGTATCGCAGGACTCTTCATCCAAACAACAAATAAGACAAAAATACAAACCTAATCATCAGCAGACAAGATTACCACCTCACTTAGCCCTGTCATTAGAGGAAAAACAAAAACTCAGCTCAAATCTCACCCTATATGAAGCTTACACAAGTCACTGGACCAACCTTAGGAGGGAAGAAACCAAAAGGAAGAAATAATTCAATGTTTAACCCTGGGAAAAGGAGACTTTAAATACAATACGTTAAAAAAAAAATATGAAATGGCAGAGAAATACTGCACAAATGAAGGGACAAACTAGAAACAAAGAAGTCCAAATAAATCAGCAGGACATAGAAAAACTCCCTGAAAAATAACCCATAATGATGGTAATAAAGATGATCCAAAACCTTTAAAACAAAACGGAGAAAATGCAAGAACCGATTAACAAAGATCTTAAAAAAAAAAAGAATAAACATACAGAGACAAACAACATGATTACTGAAATTAAAAATACTCTAGAAGGAATCAATAGCACAATATCTGAACGTATCAGTGAGCTGGAAGAGAAAATGGTGAAAATAACTTCTGATGAGCAGAATAAATTAAAAAGAATGGAAAGAACTGAGGATAGTCTCAGAGACCTCTGGGAAAACATTAAACACACCAACATTTGAATGATAGGGGTCCCAGAAGAAGACTGCAGTTTCTCCAGTCTTACTAACTTGCCTGTAGCTCAAATGGGAAACAATCTGCTTGCAATGCAGGAGACCAGGTTTTGATCCATTGGTTTGGAAGATCCTCTGGGGAAGGGAATGACAATCCCATCCAGTAATTTTGCCTTGAGAATCCCATGGACAGAGAAACCAGGTGGGTTACAGTCCTTGGGGTGACAGCGTCAGATACAACTGAGCGACTAATGCACAAAACAACACAGAAAAAGAAGAGAAAAAGAAAAGGTATGAGAAAACTTTTGAAGAGACTATAGTTGAAAATTTCTCCAACATGGAACAGGAAATAGTCAATCAAGTCCAAGAGTTGCACAGGATAAACCCAAGGAGAAAAACACCAAGACATATACTAATCAAACAAAGATTAAACACAAAGAAAGAAAAGCAGTAAGAGAAAAGGAACAAGTAACATAAAAGGGAAACCCCATATGCTAATAGCCGATCTTTCAGTAAAAATTCTGTAGGCCAGAAGGGAATGGCTGGATATACTTAAAGTACTGAAAGGGAAAAATCTAAAACCAAGATTACTGTACCTGGCAAAGATCTCATTCAAAATTGACAGAGAAATACATCTGTGTCTCTTTTGCTGTCTTGCATACAGGGTACAATCTTTTGGACCCTGTGGGGGGGGGATGGTTTGGGAGAATGGCATTAAAACATGTATAATATCATATAAGAAATGAATAGCCAGTCCAGGTTCGATGCAGGATACAGGAAGCTTGGGGCTGGTGCACTGGGATAACCCAGAGGGACGGTATGGGGAGGGAGGTGGGAGTGGGGTTCAGGATGGGGAACACGTGTACACCCGTGGCAGATGCATGTTGATGTATGGCAAAACCAATACGATATTTTAAAGTTAAAAAAAAAAAATTTGTATACCCTCCCCCCCCCAAAAAAAAACAAAATTGACAGAGAAATAAAAAACTTTTCAGACAAGCAAAAGTTAACACAATTCAGTACCACCAAACCAACTTTATAACAATTGTTAAAGGGACTTATATAGTCAGGAAATACAAGAGAAGAGAAAGATCTATAAGAACAAATTACAAAGCAATTAAGAAAATGGAAATAGGAACATATATATCAATAATTACTTTAAATGTAAATGGAACAAATGCTCCAACTAAAAGACACAGACTGGCTGAATGGATACAAAAAACAAGACCCATATATATGCTGTCTATAGGAAACCCATTTTAGACTTAAAGACACACCTAGAGTGAAAGTGAGAGGATGGAAAAATATATTCCATGCAGATGTAAAGTAAAAGAAAGCTAGACTAGCAATCCTCATACCAGACAAAGTAGACCTTAAAAATAAAGAATATTATGAGAGATAAGGAAGGAAACTACATAATGATAAAGGGATCAGTCCAAGAGGAAGACATAAAAATTGTAGATATCTATGCACCCAACATAGGAGCACCTCAATACATAAGATAAACTCTAACAGACATAAAAGGAAAAATTGACAGTAACACAATAATAGTAGGAGAATTTAACACCACACTCACACCAATGGACAGATCATCAAAACAGAAAATTAATAAGGAAACACAAATCTTAAATGATACAATAGATGAGATGGATCTCATTGATATCTTCAGGGAATTCCGTTCAAATGCAAAAGAATACACTTTCTTCTCAAGTGCACATGTAACAACCCCAGGATAGACCATACTTTGGGTCAAAAATCAAACTTCAGTAAATCTAAGAAAATTGAAAGCATATCAAACATCTTTTCCAACCACAACGCTATGAGACTAGATATCAATTACAAGGAAAAAAAAAAAAAAGACTGTAAGAAACACAAACACTTGGAGATTAAAAGATACATTTCTAAATAACCAACAGGTTACTGAAGAAATCAAAGGGGAAGTCAAAAAATTCCTAGAAACAAATTACAATGAAAACACAACAACTCAAAACGTACGGGATGCAACAAAAGCAATTCTAAGAGGAAAGCTCAGAGCAATACAATCCTACCTCAAGAAACAAGAAAACATCCAACAGACAAGCTAAAGTTACACCTAAAACAACTGGAAAAAAAAAAGAACAAATCCCCCCAAAATTAGCAGAAGGAAATAAATAATTATGATCAGAGCAGAAATAAATGAAAAAGGAATGAAAGAAACAATAGTAAAGATTAATAAAAATAAAAGCTTGTTCTTTGAGAAGATAAACAAAATTGACAAACCTTTAGCCATATTCATCAAGGGAAAAAAGAGAAGAATGAAATTAACAAAATTAGAAATGGAGAAGGAAAGCTTACAACAAACAATGGAGAAATTCAAAGGGTTATAGAGACTATTATGTATTGAACCTGGACTGCTGACTTGTTTCATATATAATATTATACATGTTTCAATGCCATTCTCCCAAATCATCCCACCCTCTGCCTCTCCCACAGAGTCCAAAAGACTGTTCTATACATCAGTGTCTCTTTTGCTGTCTCATATATAGGGTTATTGTTACCATCTTTCTAAATTCCATATATATGCGTTATTATACTGTATTGGTGTTTTTCTTTCTGGCTTACTTCACTCTGTATAATAGGTATGGGGATGGGGGAGGGAGGAGGGTTCAGGATGGGGAACACGTGTATACTTGTGGTGGATTCATGTTGATATATGGCAAAACCAATACAATATTGTAAAGTTAAAAAATAAAAAAAAGAGACTATTATGAGCTATTATATGACAATAAAATGGATAACCTGAAAGAAATGGACAGATTCTTAGAAAAGTTTAATCTTCCAAGACTGAACCAGGAAAAATAGAAATTATGAGCAACCCAATTACAAGTACTGAAATTGAAGCTGTTATCAAACATCTCCCCCCAAATAAAAGCCCAGGACTAGATGGCTTCACAGATGAATTCTATCAAATATTTAGAGAAGAGTGAATGCCTATCCTTCTAAAACTTTTTCCAAAAATTGCAGAGGAAGAAATACTTCCAAACTCATTCTATGAGGCCACCAGCACCATGATACCAAGTCAGATAAAGACAGGACAAAAAAAGAAAACTCAGGCTAATATCACTGATGAACATATATGCAAAAATCATTAACAAAATTTTAGAAAACAGAATTCAAAAACACATTAAAATCTTATACACCATGATCAAGTTGGGTTTATTTCAGTGATGCAAGGATTCTTCAATATATGCAAATCAGGATATATGTATGCTAAGTCACTTCAGTCGTGTCCAACTCTGTGTGACCCCATAGACGGCAGCCCACCAGGCTCCCCAGTCCCTGGGGTTCTCCAGGCAAGAATATGTATATCTTTGGCCACCTGATGCAAAGAGCTGACTCATTTGAAAAGACTCTGCTGCTGGGAAATATTGAAGGTGGGAGGAGAAGGGCTCAACAGATGAGATGGTTGGATGGCATCACTGACTCAATGGGCATGAGTTTGAGTAAACTCCGGGAGTTGGTGATGGACAGGGAGGCCTGGTGTGCTGCAGTCCATGGGTTTCACAAGCAGTCAGACATAACTGAGCAACTGAACTGTACTGAAATTGGAAAAGAAGAAATAAAGCTCTCACTGTTTGCAGATGAGATGATACTATACATATAAAACCCTACAGATACTCTCAGAAAGTTGCTTGAGTTTTTCAGTGAATATAGAAAAGCTTTAGGATACAAAATCTATATGTACACAAAAATCACTTGAATTCCTGCGTGTTAACAATGAAAAAAATCAAAAGGTGAAATTAACGAATCAATCACATTCACCGTTTCATCAAAAAGAATTAAATATCTAGCAATAAACTTACCTAAGGAGACAAAGGAACTGTACATAGAAAATTAGAAGACAATAATGAAAGAAATAAAAGATGACATAAACAGATGGAGAGATATTCCATGTTCCTGGGTAGGAAAAATCAACATTATGAAAATGACTATAGTACCAGATACAGTCTACAGATTCAGTGCAAATCACTATAAAATTACCACTGGCATTTTTCACAGAACTAGAACAAAAAATTTCACAATTCATATGGACTAGTAAAGAAGCAGTCTTGGGAAAGAAGAATGGAGCTGGAGGACTCAACCTTCCTGGCTTCAGATTATACTACAAAGCTACAGTGATCAAGACAGTATGGTGCTGGCACTAAAACAGAAATATAGACCAATGGAACAAGATAGAAAGACCAGAAATAAACCCATGCATCTATGGGCAACTTATTTTTCACAAAGGAGGCAAGAATAAACAATGGGCCAAAGACAGCCTCTTCTATAAGTGGTGCTTGGGAAACTGGACAGCTACATGTAAAAGAATAATATTAGAACACTTCTTAACACCATATACATAGATAAACTCAAAATGGATTGAAGACGAGAAACTATAAAACTCTTAGAGGAAAACATTGGCAGAACACTCAATGACACAAATCAAAGCAAGACACTCTATGACCCACCTCCTAGAATAATAGAAATAAAAACAAAAGTAAGCAAATGGGACCTGATTAAACTCAAAAGCTTTTGCACAGCAAAGGAAACTATAAGCAAGGTGAAAAGACAACCCTCAGAATGGGAGAAAATAATAACAAATGAAACAACTGACAAAGGATTAATTTCCAAACTATACAAGCAGCTCATATAGCTGAATACCAGAAAAACAAGAAACCCAATCAAAAAGTGGGAAAAAGACCTAAACAGACATTTCTCCAAAGAGGACATACAGATGGCTAACAAACACATGAAAAGATGCCCTACATCGCTCATTTTTAGAGAAATGCTAATCAAAAATACAATGAGATATCACCTCACACCAGTCAGAATCTATAAACAATAAATGCTGCAGAGGGTGTGGAGAAAAGGGAACCCTCTTGCACTGTTGGTGAGAATGTAAACAGATACAGCCACTATGGAAGACAGTATGATGATTCTTTAAAAACCTAGGAATAAAACCAGCATCAGATCAGATCAGTCGCTCAGTCGTGTCTGACTCTTTGCAACCCCATGAATCGCAGCATGCCAGGCCTCCCTGTCCATCACCAACTCCCGGAGTTCACTCAGACTCATGTCCATCGAGTCAGTGATGCCATCCAGCCATCTCATCCTCTGTCGTCCCCTTCTCCTCTTGCACCCAATCCCTCCCAGCATCAGAGTCTTTTCCAATAAGTCAACTCTTCACATGAGGTGGCCAAAGTACTGGAGTTTCAGCTTTAGCATCATTCCTTCCAAAGAAATCCCAGGGCTGATCTCCTTCAGAATGGACTGGTTGGATCTCTTTGCAGTCCAAGGGACTCTCAAGAGTCTTCTCCAACACCACAGTTCAAAAGCATTAATTCTTTGGCACTCAGCCTTCTTCACAGTCCAACTCTCACATCCATACATGACCACAGGAAAAACCATAGCCTTGACTAGACGGACCTTTGTTGGCAAAGTAATGTCTCTGTTTTTGAATATGCTATCTATGTTGCTCATAACTTTCCTTCCAAGGAGTAAGCGCCTTTTAATTTCATGGCTGCAGTTACCATCTGCAGTGATTTTGGAGCCCAGAAAAATAAAGTCTGACACTGTTTCCACTGTTTCCCCATCTATTTCCCATGAAGTGATGGGACCAGATGCCATGATCTTCATTTTCTGAATGTTGAGTTTTAAGCCAACTTTTTCACTCTCCACTTTCACTTTCAAAAGAGGCTTTTGAGTTCCTCTTCACTTTCTTCCATAAGGGTGGTGTCATCTGCATATCTGAGGTTATTGATATTTCTCCCGGCAATCTTGATTCCAGCTTGTGTTTCTTCCAGTCCAGCGTTTCTCATGATGTACTGTGCATATAAGTTAAATAAACAGGGTGACAATACAGCCTTGACAAACTCCTTTTCCTATTTGGAACCAGTCTGTTGTTCCATGTCCAGTTCTAACTGTTGCTTCCTGACCTGCATACAAATTTCTCAAGAGGCAGATCAGGTGGTCTGGTATTCCCATCTCTTTCAGAATTTCCCACAGTTTATTGTGATCCACACAGTCAAAGGCTTTGGCATAGTCAATAAACCAGCATATGACCCAACAACCCCACTCCTAGGCATACACCCCAAGGAAACCAAAATTGAAAAAGACACATGTATCCCATTGTTTGCTGCAGCACAATTTGCATTAGCTAGAACTTGGAAGCAACCTAGATGTCTATTGACAGATGAATGGATAAGGACGTTGTAGTACATATACACAAGGGAGTATTACAGAGCCATAAAAAGGAAGGCATTTGAGTCAGTTCTAATGTGGTGGATGGACCTAGAGCCTATTATACAGAGTGAATTAAGTCATAAAGAGAAATATAAATACCAGATATTAATGCATATATATGGAATCTAGAAAGATGATATCAATTAATTTATTTGCAAGGCAGCAATGGAGAAGCAGACATAGGGAACAGACTTATGGACATGGGGAGATGGGAGTAGAGGATGAGATGTATGGAAAGAGTAACATGGAATATTACATTACCATATGTAAAATATATAGCCAACAGGAATTTGCTATATGTCTGAGGAAACTCAAACAGGGGCTCTGTAACAATCTAGAGAGGTGGGTTAGCAAGGGAGCTATGTGGGAGTTTCAAGAGAGAGGGGATATATGTATACTTATGGCTGATTCTTTCTGACTTTTGACAGAAAGCAACAAAGTTCTGTAAAACAATTATCCTTCAATTAAAAAATAAAGTTTAAAAAATAAGAAAAATTCAAAAAGGAATAAAAACAAAACAAAAAGACACTTGTTCCTTGGAATGAAAGCTATGATGAACCTAGACAACATATTAACAAGCAGTGACATCCTGTATTTGAGAAAGCTGCATATAGTCAAAGTTATGTTTTTTCCAGTATTCATGTACAGATATGAGAGTTGGATAAAGAAAGGTGAGGGCAGATGAATTGATGCTTCCTAATTGTGGAGCTAGAGAAGACGTTTGAGAGTCCCTTGGACTGCAACGACAACAAGCCAGTCAATCTTAAAGAAAATCAACCCTGAATCATAGGATTGAGGGTTTCACCTGTAGGGGACCTTTTTAAGGCCATTATCTTCATTCCATCCACCATAGTTCACTCTCAGGTCAAACAACACAGGAGGGAACATAGCTTAGCTCATCTACAGAAAGTTGGATTAAAGATTTACTGAGCATGGCCCGCCTATCAGGACAAGGCCCAGTTTCCCCTGAAGTCAGTCTCTCCCAACAGGAAACTTCCATAAGCCTCTTATCCTTATCCATCAGAGGGCAGACAGAATGAAAACCATAATCCCAGAAAAATAATCAAACTGATCACATGGACCACAGCCTTTTCTAACTCAATGAAAATATGAGCCATGCCATGCAGGGTCACTCAAGGCAGACGGGTCATGGTGGAGAGTTCTGACAAAATGTGGTCCACTGGAGAAGGGAATGGCAAACCACTTCAGTATTCTTGGCTTGAGAACTGCATAAGCAATATGAAAAGGCAAAAAGATAGGACACCAAAAGATGAACTCCCCAGGTTGGTAGGTGCCCAATAAGCTACTGGACAAGAGTGGAGAAATAACTCCAGAAAGACAGAAGATATGGAGCCAAAGTGAAAACAACTGACAGCTGTGGATGTGACTGGTGATGGAAGTAAAGTCTGATGCTGTAAAGAACAGTATTATAGGAACTGGAATGTTAGGTCCATGAAACAAGGTAAGTTGGAAGTGGTCAAACAGGAGATGGCAAGAGTGAACATGGACATTTTAGGAATCAGTGGACTAAAATGGACTGAAATGGGCAAATTTAATTCAGATGACCATTATATCTACTACTGTGGGCAAGAATCCTTTACAAGAAGTTGAGTAGCCCTCAGAGTAAAAAAGAGTCTGAAATGCAGTACTTAGGCGCATTCTCAAAAAATGATCTCCATTGTTTTCAAAGGCAAGCCACTTAATATCACAGCAATCCAAGTCTATGCTTCAAACAGTAATACTGAAGAAGCTGAAGTTGAATGGTTCTTTGAAGACCTACAAGACCTTCTAGAACTAACACCCCAAAAAGATGTCCTTTTCAACATAGATGGACTGGAATGCAAAAATAGGAAGTCAAGAGATACCTGGAGTAACAGGCAAATTTTGCCTTGGCATACAAAATGAAGCAGGGCAAAAGCTAACAGAGTTTTACCAAGAGAACACATTGGTCATAGCACACACCCTCTTCCAACAACACAAGAGAAGATATACACATGGACATCACCAGATGGTCAATACTGAAATCAGGATGATTATATTTTTTGCAGCCAAAGTTAGATAAGCTCAATACAGTCAGCAAAAACAACGCTGGGAGTTGACTGTGGTTCAGATCATGAACTCCTTATTGCCAAATTCAGTCTTAAATTGAAAAAAGTAGGGAAAACCACTAGACAATCCAGGTATGACCTAAATCAAATCCCTTATGATTGTACAGTGGAAGTGACAAATAGATTCAAGGGATTAGATCAAGGGATTAGACAGGGTGTCTGAAGAACTATGGATGGAGGTTCATGACATTGTACAGGAGACAGTGATCAAGACCATCCCCAAGAAAAAGTAATGCAAAAAGACAAAATAGTTGTCAGAGGAGGCCTTACAAATACCTGAGAAAAGAAGAGAAGTGAAAGGCAAAGGAGAAAAGGAAAGATATACCCATCTGAATGCAGAGTTCCAAAGAACAGCAAAGAGAGATAAGAAAGCCTTCCTCAGTGATCAATGCAAAGAAATAGAGGAAAACAATAGAATGGGAAAGACTAGAGATCTCTTTAAGAAAATTAGAGATACCAAGGGAACACTTCATGCAAAGGTGGGCACAATAAAGGATAGAAATGGTAGGGACCTAACAGAAGCAGAAGATACTAAGAAGAGGTGGCAAGAATACACAGAAGAACTATACAAAAAAGATCTCCATGACCCAGATAACCATGATGCTGTGATCACTCATCTAGATCCAGACACCCTGAAATGTGAAGTCAAATGGGCCTTAGGAAGCATCACTATGAACAAAACTAGTGGAGGTAATGGAATTCCAGTTGAGCTATTTCAAATCCTAAAAGATGATGCTGTGAAAGTGCTGCACTAAATATGCCAGCAAATTTGGAAAACTCAGCAGTGGCCACAGGACTGGAAAAGGAGAATTTTAATTGCAATCCCTGAAAGGCAATGATTGAGAATGTTCAACTACTAACAATTGCACTCATATAACATGCTAGCAAAGTAATGTTCAAAATTCTCCACACCAGGCTTGAATAGTATGTGATCCATGAACTTCCAGATGTTCAAGCTGGCTTTAGAAAAGGCAGAGTAACTGGAGATCAAATTACCAACATCTGTTGGATCATTGAAAAAGGAAGAGAATACCAGAAAAACATCTACATCTGCTTCATTGATTATCAAAGGGTTTGACTGTGTAGATCACAGCAAACTGCAAAATTCTTCAAGAGATGGGAATACCAGACCACCTTACCTGACCCCTGAGAAATCTGTATTTAGGGCAAGAAACGCAATTAGAACCAGACATGGAACAACAGACTGGTTCCAAATTGGGACTGGAATACATCAAGGCTGTATATTGTCACCCTTCTTATTTAACTTACATGTAGAATGTATCATGCAAAATGCCAGGCTGGATGAAGCACAAGCTGGAATCAGGATTGCTTGGAGAAATATCAATAACCTCGGAAATGCAGATGACACCACCCTTATGGCAGATATTGAAGATGAACTGAAGAGTCTCTTGATGAAAGTGAAAGAGGAGAGTGAAAAAGCTAGGTTAAAACTCAATATTAAAAAAACAAAGATCATGGCATCTGATCCCATCACTTCATGGCAAATAGATAGGGAAAAAATGGAAACAGTGAGAGACTTTATTTTCTTGGGCTCCAAAATCACTGCAGATGGTGACTGCAGCCATGAAATTAAAATATGCTTGCTCCTTTTAAGAAAATCTACTACAAACCTAGACAGTATATTAAAAAGCAAAGACATTACTTTGCTGACCAAGGTCCATCTAGTCAAAGCTATGGTTTTTTCAGTAATGTATGGATGTCAGAGTTGGACCATAAAGAAAGTTGAGAGCCTAAGAATTGATGCTTTTGAACTATTGTCTTGGAGAAGACTCTTGAGAGTCTCTTGGACTGCAAGGAGATCAAACCAGTCCATCCTAAAAGAGATCAGTCCTGAGTGTTCATTGGAAGTACTGATGTTGAAGCTGAAGCTCCAATACTTTGGCCACCTGATGTGAAGAACTGACTCATTTGAAAAGACTCTGATGTTGGAAACGATTGAAGGCAGGAGGAGAAGGGGATGACAGAGGATGAGATGGTTGGAGGGCATCACTGACTCAATGGGCATGAATTTGGGTAAACTCCGGGAGTTGGTGATGGACAGGGAGGCCTGGCATGCTGCAGATCATGGGGTCGCAAAGAGTCGGTCATGACTGAGTGACTGAACTGAACTCAACTGAATGATTTGGCTATTCAGTCTGCAATTTGGAAAACAACCAGGCTGTACGATTGAGGATTACCATTTTAATGACTGTGTACTCTGGAATTTAGCTTCTGTTATTGACCAAAGATTTGGGAACATTCGTGAAGATTCTTGCAATAAGGTTGTGATGATACCACCTATAATAAAATTACCAATCAACTCAGATTACCATCACTGATGCCTGATTCTATTATCTTGCAAAATATTGCAATACATCTGCCATTAAAAACTGGGCAAAATAAAATAATTCATATTTAAAATATAAAAGCTACTGCTGCCTGGTAAGACTTTTGCCTCCTGAGAAAAATTGACCTGTTTTTCTCATTGTGAAGGAATCCACTTTGTACAGGACTTTATTTCTCTCTTGGCCTGGAAAATTGACATTTTTGACACTCCTCTGAGGCTGTTGGTGGTGTTTCAGCACTATTGACACCTGTTGTTTATTGCTTGTTCAATAAACCATTTATTAAGCATTTATATCCTCTTGCTTAATCCTAGTAATAACTTCATGATGTAGAAAGTAATAGTATCATTGTCACCATTTTCCAGGTAAGAAAAAAAAAAAAAAGCTGTGGCAATGTCCTTCAGAAAGTGAATGGATCAGTAAACCATAGTACATCCAGACAATGGAATGTTGTTTCAGGACCCATCACTTCATGACAAATTGATGGAGAAAAGTGGAAACAGTGACAGATTACATTTTATTGGGCTCCAATATCATTGCATACAGTGACTAAAAGTCACACAATCGTGTCTGACTCTGTGACCCCATGGACTGTAGTCCTCCCATCTCCTCTGTCCATGGGATTCTCCATGCAAGAATACTGGAGTGGGTTGCCATTCCCTTTTCCAGGGCATCTTCCTGACCCAGGGATCAAAACCAGGTCGTGCTGCACTCCATATGGTCACAAAGATTCCGACAGGGCTTAGCGACTGAACACCAACAATAATTGTGTTATTCTTTGCTGATTGTCTATTATTTAATTTTTCTAGGTCTTCTTTAAACGTGTCTTATATCTTCTTGATCTGTTCCTCCAGTCTATTTATCTGTACCTCCATTTTATTTTTAAGATTTTGGATCATCTTTACTATTGAAAGGTTGTGGTTGCAAGCTGTGTGCTACCCTGAGATTTGTGACCTCCAGAGGAGAGGATTTTAATCTGGGGCCAGAGATGAAGCTTGACTACTTGGAGCTTTCTGTGTAGCAAATCTTTATTAAAGTATAATAGAGATAGGGAAAGCTTCTGTCATAAACATCAGAAGGGGACAGAAAGAGTGCCATCTTGCTAGCTTTTAGCAAGGTGTTTTATGTCAGCTGAAGTGAAGTGAAAGTCTCTCAGTCATGTCTGACTCTTTGTGACTCCATGGACTATACAGTCCATGGAATTCTCTAGGCCAGAATACTGGAGTGGGCAGCAGTTCCCTTCTCCAGGGGATCTTTCCAACCCAGGGACTGAACCCAGGTCTCCTGCATTGCAGGCGGATTCTTTACCAACTGAGCCACAAGGGAAGCCCAAGAGTACTAGAGTGGGTAGCCTATCCCTTTTCCAGGGTTCTTCCTGACCCAGGAATAGAGCCAGGGTCTCCTGCATTGCAGGCGAATTCTTTCCCAAATGAGCTATCAGGGAGGCCCCATTAGTGAGCTGCTAATGAATCAGATAAGAGAAATATTTCAAGGCTGAGGGAGTTTGACCAGTTCCCTCTCCCAAAATATGCATTTTTGAGATAGAATGGCACAAAGTGTGTCATCCCTGGCTTGGTTTGTTGAGCCATTATCAGCCCAAGGTTTGAGAAAAGAAAAGAAGTTGGTTTTAGGTGGAATGGAATTGAAGAAAGGCAGATTCCAAAGCAAATACTCAGTTCACTAACATAGCTTAAGAAAAACATTTCCATAAGAAAAATGCATTAGTTAGCTCAAGATTTGAGAAAAGTTAATTTCAGGTGGAACCAAGTGTCATCAACAGAGAAGGGGAAAAAGTTACTTGCAGTTTATTTCTTCCTGCCTTTTTGGGGACCACTGGCCTCCCAATAAGGCTGTTAACACTCTCACTATCCTTATTCTGAATTCTTTTTCAGTTAGATTGCCTGCTTCCTATTCATTTTGTCTAATATGTTTTTGCAATATTCCTTCATCTGCAGCATATTTTTTCTGTCTTTTCATTTTGTTTAATTTACTGTGTTTGGGGTCTCCTTCTGCAGGCTGGTGGATCATAATTCTTCTTAACTGTTGATTCTGCCCCCCTTGGGTGTAGTTGGACCAGTGCCTTGTGAATTTTTTCCTGATTAGGAGGATTTGTGCCTGTATTCTGGTGGATGGAGCTGTATCATGTCTCTCTGAAGGGCAGTGTTGTGTCCAGTAGTGTGTTTTGGGATGTCTATGTGCTTGTTATTGTCTTGGGCTGCCTTTCTGCTAATAGGCAGGATTGTGTTCTGATATGACTAATGGTTTGGAGTTAAACATCCAGCACTGTAGGTTGCTGGCCTTTGGATGTGGCTTAGTCTTAGTGTTGAGATGGAGGCCTTTGGCACTGAAAGGGCCACCTTCTCTGGGGTCTTTCTCTACTGGTTCAGCAGCTGGTGCCAGGATGTGAGGAGAGAGGTTAAAGTGATGACTCCACCCATGTGTGTGACTCAGCAGTATCACCCTATCTCTATGGCTGCCTGGCTTTCCTACAAGGGCATTCCCTACCAAGATCTCTTCCCTCAAATCCCCTCAGGCCATCTCCCCAATCAACCTGAATTTTATGGCTCAGCTAGAAAGCAATGCATTATAGAATGCTTTGATTTCACTAAAAATGTTTTCTCCTGAAATTACTCCAAGTTATTCTTCAAATGACTGCCCCCAAATTGTTATTTATATTTCCAAGGCCCTAATCACTCATAGGTTTTGTTTAAGTTACCAAATTTGTCTGTACATAACAATTCAATTCAGGTTTTATATAGCAATACATTGCTCATGTGAGATTATCTCAAAGATCTGGAAGAATTTACACAAGATGTAAATAGTGAATAATTATGTGTTCCCTCTGTGCAAAAAGGTTAAAATGTATAAAAACATATTTGGAGGAGGAGCCAAGATGGTGGAGGAGTAGGATGGGGAGAACACTTTCTCCCCCACAAATTCATCAAAAGAGCATTTAAACATTGAGTAAATTCCACAAAACAACTTCTGAATGCCGGCAGAGGACATCAGGCACCCAGAAAAGCAACCCAACTCTTCGAAAGGAGGTAGGAAAAAATATAAAAGACAAAAAAAGAGACAAAAGAGGGAGGGACGGAGTTCCGTCCTGGTAAGGGAGTCTTAAAAAGAGAGAAGTTTCCAAACACCAGGAAACCTTCTCACTGATGAATCTGTGCTGAGCTTTGGAAGCACAGAGGGCAACATAACAGGGAGAAAAAATAAATAAACAATTAAAACTCACAGATTGTGAGCCCTACGGTAACTCCCCCAGCGGAGAAGCAGCGCAGATGCCTGCACACGCCATTAGCAAGCAGGGGCTGGGCAGGGAGGCGCAGCGTGGGCTGCATCGCTTAGAGTAAGAATCTGGCCTAAATACCCTGAGTGCTATCTGAGCGAAATAATTTGGGCTAGCAAACCAGACTGTGGGATATCTACCACGCGAAAAGCCAGCCCTAACCTAAGACACCGCCAGGCCTGTGCACGGAACAAAGGACTGAACAGAGATAGCCAGCTGCAGACCTTCTGCCTCCGGTGACAGTCAGCCAGAGCCGGAAGGGGGCAATCGCAGCCCCAGAGAGACATTATCTACAAAACTGTAAGCAGGCTTCTTTGCTAACTAAAACTTCTTGGGGGTCTGGACGGTCAACATCTGCCTGAGAAGGTGTGCCGGTTTTACACCCAGATAACCGAGTGGCGGGGAGGTGATAAGTCGCAGCATTGGTGCTCGCCAAACACCTCATCACCTGAGCTGCTGGGACCTGGAAAGAGCACAAAACACAGGCCCAACCGAGTCTGCGCCTCTGAGGACTACCCGAGTGCCTGAACCTGAGTGGCTTGGACATGGGAGGTGCATGCTGCCCAGGGCCGGCCTCGGGTTGTTCCCAGCGGAACAACCTAGAGCCTGAGCAGTGTGGGCAGGGAGGCTACATGCGCCGTGAGTGGGGGCAGACCCAGTGTGGCTGAGGCACTGCAAGCGCAAGCCAATGTTATTTGTTTGCAGCATCCCTCCCTCCCTCCCCACAGCATGGCTGAACAAGTGAGCCTAAAAAAAAAAAAAAAAAAAAAGTGTCCTCCACCGTCCCCTTTGTGTCAGGGCGGAAACCAGACACTGAAGAGACCAGCAAACAGAAGAAGCTATAACAGAGGGAAACGCCTTGGAAGCTACAGGCCATAGATTAAAACCCTGTGGTTCCTACGGACTACATAGGAAGGGGCCTATAGATCTTGAGAAATATAAGTCGGACCAAGGAACTAGCCAAAAATGAACTGAACCCACAATACTCACAACAAAACCAGAGAAAGTCCTAGATATATTTTTACTATTTTTACGATCATTCTTTCTTTCTTTCTTTTTTTTAATTTTTTTTTTAAAAATTTTAAGTCCTCTATTGTTTCTTTAACTTTCACTTTTATAACCTATTACTTTGCAAAAAAAAAAAAAAAAAAAAGACCCTATATTTTTCTTCTTCAGCAAACTTCATATATATATATATATGTTATAATTTTTTGACCTTGTTTTTTTTTTTTCTTCTTCTTCTTTTCTTTAACATTGTATTTTTGAAATTCCAAACTCTACTCTAGATTTTTAATTTTAGCTTTTTGGTATATGTTATCAATTTTGTACCTATAGTTTTTTTTTTATAATTTCTGTGACTTTTTTTTTTTTCTTTCTCTGTTTCTTTCTCTACTTCTTTTATATAACATTGTATATCTGAAATTCCAAATTCTACTCTAGATTTTTAATTTATGCTTTTTGGTATTAGTTATCAATTTTGTACCTGTATTTTCTTTATAATTTTCGCGACCTTGTTTGTTTTTCTTTGTTCGTTTTTTCTCTCTTTCTTTTCCTTCTTCTTTTCTTTAACATCGTATTTTTGAAATTAAAACTCTACTCTAGATTTTTAATTTTTGCTTTTTGGTATTAGTTATCAATTTTGTACCTGTATTTTCTTTATAATTTTCACGACCTTGTTTGTTTTTCTTTGTTCGTTTTTTCTCTCTTTCTTTTCCTTCTTCTTTTCTTTAACATCGTATTTTTGAAATTCCAAACTCTACTCTAGATTTTTAATTTTTGCTTTTTGGTATTAGTTATCAATTTTGTACCTGTATTTTCTTTATAATTTTCGTGACCTCGTTTGTTTTTCTTTATTCGTTTTTTCTCTCTTTCTTTTCCTTCTTTTTTTCTTTAACATCATATTTTTGAAATTCCAAACTCTACTCTAGATTTTTAATTTTTGCTTTTATGTATTTGTTACCAATTTTGTACCTTTAAGAACCCAATCTTCAGTACCCATTTTTCACTAGGGAGCGAGATTACTGGCTTGACCGCTCTCTCTCCTTTTGGACTCTCCTTTTTCTCCACCAGGTCGCCTGTGTCTCCTCCCTAACCCCACTCTACTCTACCCAACTCTGTGAATTTCTGTGTGTTCCAGACGGTGGAGAACACTTAGGGAACTGATTACTGGCTGGATCTGTCTCCCTCCTTTTCATTCCCCCCTTTTATCCTTCTGGCCACCTCTGTCTCCTGCCTCCTTCTCTTCTCTGTATAACTCCGTGAACATCTCTGAGCAGTCCAGTTGTGAAGTGCACATAAGGAAGTGACTACTGGCTAGCCCACTCTCTCCACTATTGATTCCACCTCATCTCATTTGGGTCACCTCTAACTCCCTCCTCCCTCTTCTCTTCTCCATGTAATGCTGTGAACCTCTCTGAGTGACCCTCACAGTAGAGAAAATTTTCATCTTTAACGTAGATGTTTTATCAATGGTGCTGTATAGAAGGAGAAGTTTTGAAACTCCTGTAAAAATAAGACCGATAACTGAAGGAGGAGGCTTAAGTCCAAACCCTGACTCCAGGGAACTCCTGACTCCAAGGAATATTAATTGACAGGAGCTCATCAAACGCCTCCATACCTACACTGAAACCAAGCACCACACAAGGGCCAACAAGTTCCAGGGCAAGACATACCAAGCAAATTCTCCAGCAACAAAGGAAGCTCAGGAAGCTCCTGAGCTTCAAGATACAGGCTGCCCAAAGTCACCCCAAAACCATAGACATCTCATAACTCATTACTGGACATTTCATTGCACTCCAGAGAGAAGAAATACAGCTCCACCCACCAGAACACCGACACAAGCTTCCCTAACCAGGAAACCTTGACAAGCCACCTGTACAAACCCACACACAGCGAGGAAACGCCACAATAAAGAGAACTCCACAAACTGCCAGAATACAGAAAGGACACCCCAAACTCAGCAATTTAAACAAGATGAAGAGACAGAGGAATAGCCAGCAGATAAAGGAACAGGATAAATGCCCACCAAACCTAACAAAAGAGGAAGAGATAGGGAATCTACCTTATAAAGAATTCCGAATAATGATAGTGAAATTGATCCAAAATCTTGAAATTAAAATGGAATCACAGATAAGTAGCCTGGAGACAAGGATTGAGAAGATGCAAGAAAGGTTTAACAAGGACCTAGAAGAAATAAAAAAGAGTCAATATATAATGAATAATGCAATAAATGAAATTAAAAACACTCTGGAGGCAACAAATAGTAGAATAACAGAGGCAGAAGATAGGATTAGTGAATTAGAAGATAGAATGGTAGAAATAAATGAATCAGAGAGGACAAAAGAAAAACGAATTAAAAGAAATGAGGACAATCTCAGAGACCTCCAGGACAATATTAAACACCAAAACATTCAAATCATAGGGGTCCCAGAAGAAGAAGACAAAAAGAAAGACCATGAGAAAATACTTGAGGAGATAATAGTTGAAAACTTCCCTAAAATGGGGAAGGAAATAATCACCTAGGTCCAAGAAACCCAGAGAGTCCCAAACAGGATAAACCCAAGGCGAAACACCCCAAGACACATATTAATCAAATTAACAAAGATCAAACACAAAGAACAAATATTAAAAGCAGCAAGGAAAAACAACAAATAACACACAAGGGAATTCCCATAAGGATAACAGCTGATCTTTCAATAGAAACTCTTCAAGCCAGGAGGGAATGGCAAGACATACTTAAAATGATGAAAGAAAATAACCTACAGCCGAGATTACTGTACCCAGCAAGGATCTCATTCAAGTATGAAGGAGAAATCAAAAGCTTTTCAGACAAGCAAAAGCTGAGAGAATTCTGCACCACCAAACCAACTCTCCAACAAATACTTAAGGATATTCTCTAGACAGGAAACACAAAAATGGTGTATAAATTCGAACCCAAAACAATAAAGTAAATGGCAACTGGATCATACTTATCAGTAATTACCTTAAACGTAAATGGGTTGAATGTCCCAACCAAAAGACAAAGACTGGCTGAATGGATACAAAAACAAGACCCCTACATATGTTGTCTACAAGAGACCCACCTCAAAACAGGGGACACATACAGACTGAAAGTGAAGGGCTGGAAAAAGATTTTCCATGCAAATAGGGACCAAAAGAAAGCAGGAGTAGCAATACTCATATCAGATAAAATAGACTTTAAAACAAAGGCTGTGAAAAGAGACAAAGATGGTTACTACATAATGATCAAAGGATCAATCCAAGAAGAAGATATAACAATTATAAATATATATGCACCCAACACGGGAGCACCGCAGTATGTAAGACAAATGCTAACAAGTATGAAAGGAGAAATTAACAATAACACAATAATAGTGGGAGACTTTAATACCCCACTCACACCTATGGATAGATCAACTAAACAGAAAATTAACAAGGAAACACAAACTTTAAACGATACAATAGACCAGTTAGACCTAATTGATATCTATAGGACATTTCATCCCAAAACAATGAATTTCACCTTTTTCTCGAGCGCACATGGAACCTTCTCCAGGATAGATCACATCCTGGGCCATAAAGCTAGCCTTGGTAAATTCAAAAAAATAGAAATCATTCCAAGCATCTTTTCTGACCACAATGCAGTAAGATTAGATCTCAATTACAGGAGAAAAACTATTAAAAATTCCAACATATGGAGGCTGAACAACACGCTGCTGAATAACCAACAAATCACAGAAGAAATCAAAAAAGAAATCAAAATTTGCATAGAAACGAATGAAAATGAAAACACAACAACCCAAAACCTGTGGGACACGGTAAAGGCAGTCCTAAGGGGAAAGTTCATAGCAATACAGGCACACCTCAAGAAACAAGAAAAAAGTCAAATAAATAACCTAACTCTACACCTAAAGCAACTAGAAAAGGAAGAAATGAGGAACCCCAGGGATAGTAGAAGGAAAGAAATCTTAAAACTTAGAGCAGAAATAAATGCAAAAGAAACAAAAGAGACCATAGCAAAAATCAACAAAACCAAAAGCTGTTTCTTTGAAAGGATAAATAAAATTGACAAACCTTTAGCCAGACTCATCAAGAAACAATGGAGCAAAATCAAATCAATAAAATTAGAAATGAAAATGGAGAGATCACAATAGACAACAGAGAAATACCAAGGATCATAAGAGACTACTATCAACAATTATATGCCAATAAAATGGACAACGTGGAAGAAATGGACAAATTCTTAGAAAAGTACAACTTTCCAAAACTCGACCAGGAAGAAATAGAAAATCTTAACAGACCCATCACAAGCACGGAAATGGAAACTGTAATCAAAAATCTTCCAGCAAACAAAAGCCCAGGTCCAGACGGCTTCACAGCTGAATTCTACCAAAAATTTAGAGAGGAGCTAACACCTATCCTGCTCAAACTCTTCCAGAAAATTTCAGAGGAAGGTAAACTTCCAAACTCATTCCATGAGGCCACCATCACCCTAATACCAAAACCTGACAAAGATCCCACAAAAAAAGAAAACTACAGGCCAATATCACTGATGAACATAGATGCAAAAATCCTTAACAAAATTCTAGCAATCAGAATCCAACAACACATTAAAAAGATCATACACCATGACCAAGTGGGCTTTATCCCAGGGATGCAAGGATTCTTCAATATCTGCAAATCAATCAATGTAATACACCACATTAACAAATTGAAAAATAAAAACCATATGATTATCTCAATAGATGCAGAGAAAGCCTTTGACAAAATTCAACATCCATTTATGATAAAAACTCTCCAGAAAGCAGGAATAGAAGGAACATACCTCAACATAATAAAAGCTATATATGACAAACCCACAGCAAACATTATCCTCAATGGTGAAAAATTGAAAGCATTTCCTCTAAAGTCAGGAAAAAGACAAGGGTGCCCACTTTCACCATTACTATTCAACATAGTTTTGGAAGTTTTGGCCACAGCAATCAGAGCAGAAAAAGAAATAAAAGGAATCGAAATTGGAAAAGAAGAAGTAAAACTCTCACTGTTTGCAGATGACATGATCCTCTACATAGAAAACCCTAAAGACTCCACCAGAAAATTACTAGAACTAATCAATGACTATAGTAAAGTTGCAGGATATAAAATCAGCACACAGAAATCCCTTGCATTCCTATACACTAATAATGAGAAAACAGAAAGAGAAATTAAGGAAACAATTCCATTCACCATTGCAACGGAAAGAATAAAATACTTAGGAATATATCTACCTAAAGAAACTAAAGACCTATATATAGAAAACTATAAAACACTGGTGAAAGAAATCAAAGAGGACACTAATAGATGGAGAAATATACCATGTTCATGGATTGGAAGAATCAATATAGTGAAAATGAGTATACTACCCAAAGCAATGTATAGATTCAATGCAATCCCTATCAAGGTACCAACAATATTCTTCACAGAGCTAGAACAAATAATTTCATAATTTGTATGGAAATACAAAAAGCCTCGAATAGCCAAAGGGATCTTGAGAAAGAAGAATGGAACTGGAGGAATCAACCTACCTGACTTCAGGCTCTACTACAAAGCCACAGTTATCAAGACAGTATGGTACTGGCACAAAGACAGAAATATAGATCAATGGAACAAAATAGAAAGCCCAGAGATAAATCCACGCATGTAGAGACACCTGATCTTTGGCAAAGGAGAGAAGAATATACAATGGATTAAAGACAATCTCTTTAACAAGTGGTGCTGGGAAAACTGGTCAACCACTTGTAAAAGAATGAAACTAGAACAGTTTCTAACACCATATACAAAAATAAACTCAAAATGGATTAAAGATCTAAACATAAGACCAGAAACTATAGAACTCCTAGAGGAGAACATAGGCAAAACACTCTCTGACATACATCACAGCAGGATCCTCTATGACCCACCTCCCAGAATATTGGAAATAAAAGGAAAAATAAACAAATCGGACCTAATTAACCTTAAAAGCTTCTGCACATCAAAGGAAACTATTAGCAAGGTGAAAAGACAGCCTTCAGAATGGGAGAAAATAATAGCAAATGAAGCAACTGACAAACAACTAATCTCAAAAATATACAAGCAACTCCTACAGCTCAACTCCAGAAAAATAAATGACCCAATCAAAAAATGGGCCAAAGAACTAAACAGACATTTCTCCAAAGAAGACATACTGATGGCTAACAAACACATGAAAAGATGCTCAACATCACTCATTATCAGAGAAATGCAAATCAAAACCACTATAAGGTACCATTTCACACCAGTCAGAATGGCTGCGATCCAAAAGTCTACAAGTAATAAATGCTGGAGAGGGTGTGGAGAAAAGGGAACCCTCTTACACTGTTGGTGGGAATGAAAACTAGTACAGCCACTATGGAGAACAGTGTGGAGATTCCTTAAAAAACTGGAAATAGACCTGCCTTATGATCCAGCAATCCCACTGCTGGGCATACACACTGAGGAAACCAGAAGGGAAAGAGACACGTGTACCCCAATGTTCATCGCAGCACTGTTTATAATAGCCAGGTCATGGAAGCAACCTAGATGTCCATCAGCAGATGAATGGATAAGAAAGCAGTGGTACATATACACAATGGAGTATTATTCAGCCATTAAAAAGAATACATTTGAATCAGTTCTAATGAGGTGGATGAAACTGGAGCCTATTATACAGAGTGAAGTAAGCCAGAAAGAAAAACACCAATACAGTATACTAATGCATATATATGGAATTTAGAAAGACGGTAACAGTAACCCTGTGTACGAGACAGCAAAAGAGACACTGATGTATAGAACGGTCTTATGGATCTATGGGAGAGGGAGAGGGTGGGAAGATTTGGGGGAATGGCATTGAGACATGTAAAATATCATGTATGAAATGAGTTGCCAGTCCAGGTTTGTTGCACGATACTGGATGCTTGGGGCTGGTGCACTGGGATGACCCAGAGGGATGGTATGGGGAGGGAGGAGGGAGGAGGGTTCAGGGTGGGGAACACATGTATACCTGTGGCGGATTCATTTTGATATTCGGCAAAACTAATACAATTATGTAAAGTTTAAAAATGAAATAAAATTAAAAAAAAAACATAGTTGCAAAATATATATGAAAATATAATTAAAAATAAAGGTCATATTAGTCAAGCACAAGAATAAATGAAAACATAAATATTATGTTCATTTTTAAAGAATAGTATAAAAGTTTCTATAAAGAGAATTTAAATAGTGTGCATAAGCTTTAAATTGTGTCAATAAATAGCATGGATATATTAAGAAGCTTTCAAATATATCTTAGTTTAACTTTTCTTTTAATGTATTTCATGCGATAATTTTGATTTAATTTCACTGCCAAGGAAGTATTAACTATACCAACCTTTGAAAAAATAATCAATTCTTTCTACTGGATTCAGGTCCAATTGTGCTTTTTCTTTTAAATCTAATATTGGATAAAAAATAGAGAAACTCCAAGGAGAACCAATGTGAATAATGAAGGAGCATGATTGGTGATAATTTTACTTTATAAATATAAACACTAGTTACCTTACAAATTTCATTTTTAAAAAATTTACTGATATTGTGTGAGTTTTAAAAATATGCAGTTTAATTTAATGAATATACCCTAGTTTTGCTGTGTTACCAAAGACTTCTAGTACATGTTTTATGTTGTAAACATGTCAATAGATTATTTTTCATATTTGAAGTACCAAGATATTTTCTGATTAGAACATTCATTTATTCAATATTACCTAAAACCCAGAATTAAGTTATTACTAAAATATGTGTATTCTGTAAGTACTAATCAATGAGTGCCTTTACTATACTTAGTTCAGTTCAGTTCAGTCGCTCAGTTGTGTCCAACTCTTTGCAACCCCATGAATCGCAGCACGCCAGGCCTCCCTGTCCATCACCAACTCCTGGAGTTCATCCAAACCCACGTCCATCGAGTCGGTGATGCCATCCAGCCATCTCATCCTCTGTTGTCCCCTTTTCCTCCTGCCCCCAATCCCTCCCAGCATCAGAGTCTTTTCCAATGAGGCAACTCTTTGCATGAGGTGGCCAAAGTACTGGAGTTTCAGCTTTAGCATCATTCCTTCCAAAGAAATCCCAGGACTGATCTCCTTTAGGATGGACTGGTTGCATCTCCCTGCAATCTATGGGACTCTCAAGAGTCTTCTCCAACACCACAGTTCAAAAGCATCAATTCTTTGATATTCAGCCTTCTTCACAGTCCAACTCTCACATCCATACATGACTACTGGAAAAACCATAGCCTTGACTAGATGGACCTTTGTTGGCAAAGTAATGTCTCTGCTTTTTAATATGTCATCTAGGTTGGTCATGACTTTCCTTGCAAGGGGTAAGTGTCTTTTAATTTCATGGATGCAATCGCCATCTGCAGTGATTTTGGAGCCCCCCAAAAGAAAGTCTGACACTGTTTCCACATAGAAATAATATTATTAAATAATAGAAAGATGGATATTTATGATATACTGTAATTTCTCCTTGATCTTGTAGGTTAAGAACTCTATGAAAATTAAATCCCTAATGTATTTATAAGCTAACTTTCCAAACTTTCTTAGCAATCTCTCTTTGCCATTATCCTTCTCCTGTTTTAATTTATCATTCTTTTTCTGTCAGCTGTCTGAACTTTTAGCTGAAAATTTCCAAAATGCCTGAAGGGTGCAGTGTCAGCTACAGATATTTGAGTCAATGTCACAATATCAGTTGATTCATTCTGAGCAAAAAATATATACACACACTTGCACACAGAACATATTGTAGAGGCACTTGGCATATTTCAAAATATAATCTTTGTTGCTGCATTAGGTGCCTAAAGCAACACAGTTTTCACAATATTTTTTACCCTTTAATTAATATTTTTTAATCCTAAAAGTTTTGGGGAGAAATATTTTCCAAGAGCTTCACACACACAAAAAAAGACCCTTGATTCATGTTATAATTGAATAAATTGCTAAGCAGTATCGTCGTCATGAAGTTGCTCAGTTATTTCCGACTCTGTGACCCCATGGACTGTAGTCCACCAGGCTCCTCAATCCATGGAATTTTCTAGGCAAGAGTACTGGAGTGGGTTGCATTCTAAACAGTATAGACTCTGCATTATTCCACTTAAAAAATGCACATCAGTATTTGAAGAAGCTGAACAGACTTGGGAAGCGTACTTATTGAATTGGTTGGGTTATACATACTATTTATGCACATTAGTAATTTAATGTTTATGTTAAAAAGCTAACTCTAATTTCTTTGTAGTATGAAAAGAAGGAAAGATGTTTGTTGGAACCAGGCATATATATTGAACCTAAGATAATTCAAGGTGCACAGACAAGTTTCATTCTATCTATGCCTTGCCAGATTAAGTATTATGCCTCTGTTATTGCTTAGACCTCATATTTCCTTTGGTAATTCTATACTCTATTAAATAAATAGTGCTAAATATGCACAGTTATCATGAACTGGTTTAGATCTACTTTTGCTCTATCATGCTTTTATTCCCCAGCAATGGATCAAGTATCTAAGAGTATCCATGTCACTTTACAAAACACGTAAAACTGAGAAATTGATTATCTGATCATTTGGAATGATGCAAGTAAAATTTGAGAAATATTTGCATTACAAGTATGGTTTCATGAACATTGGGGTACATGTGTCTCTTTCAATTCTGGTTTCCTCAGTGTGTATGCCCAGCAGTGGGATTGCTGGATCATAAGACAGTTCTATTTCCAGTTTTTTAAGGAATCTCCACACTGTTCTTCATAGTGGCTGTACTAGTTTGCATTCGCACCAACAGTGTGAGAGGGTTCCCTTTCCTCCACATCCTCTCCAGCATTTATTACTTGTAGACTTTTGGATCGCAGCCATTCTGACTGGCGTGAAATGGTACCCCATAGTGGTTTTGATTTGCATTTCTCTGATAATGAGTGATGTTGAGCATCTTTTCATGTGTTTGTTAGCCATCTGTATGTCTTCTTTGGAGAAATGTCTATTTAGTTCTTTGGCCCATTTTTTGATTGGGTCATTTATTTTCTGGAGTTGAGCTGTAGGAGTTGCTTGTATATTTTTGAGATTAGTTGTTTGTCAGTTGCTTCATTTGCTATTATTTTCTCCCATTCTGAAGGCTGTCTTTTCACCTTGCTTATAGTTTCCTTTGTTTTGCAGAAGCTTTTAAGGTTAATTAGGTCCGATTTGTTTATTTTTCCTTTTATTTCCAATATTCTGGGAGGTGGGTCATAGAGGATCCTGCTGTGATGTATGTCAGAGAGTGTTTTGCCTATGTTCTCCTCTAGGAGTTTTATAGTTTCTGGTCTTATGTTTAGATCTTTAATCCATTTTGAGTTTATTTTTGTGTATGGTGTTAGAAACTGTTCTAGTTTCATTCTTTTACAAGTGGTTGACCAGTTTTCCCAGCACCACTTGTTAAAGAGATTGTCTTTAATCCATTGTATATTTTTGCCTCCTTTGTCAAATGTTCATCGCAGCACTGTTTATAATAGCCAGGACATGGAAGCAACCTAGATGTCCATCAGCAGATGAATGGATAAGAAAGCTGTGGTACATATACACAATGGAATATTACTCAGCCATTAAAAAGAATACATTTGAATCAGTTCTAATGAGGTGGATGAAACTGGAGCCTATTATACAGAGTGAAGTAAGCCAGAAAGAAAAACACCAGTACAGTATATTAATGCATATATATGGAATTTAGAAAGATGGTAACAATAACCCTGTATACGAAACAGCAAAAGAGACACTGATGTATAGAACAGTCTTTTGGACTCTGTGGGAGAGGGAGAGGGTGAGATGATTTGGGAGAATGGCATTGAGACATGTAAAATATCATGTATGAAATGAGTTGCCAGTCCAGGTTTGATGCACGATACTGGATGCTTGGGGCTGGTGCACTGGGATGACCCAGAGGGATGGTATGGGGAGGGAGGAGGGAGGAGGGTTCAGGATGGGGAACACGTGTATGCCTGTGGTGGATTCATTTCGATATATGGCAGAACCAATACAATATTGTAAAGTTTAAAAATAAAATAAAATTAAAACAACAACAACAACAACAACAACAAAAACAAAACAAAAAAAACAAGTATGGTTTCCTCTAGGACCCAAGAATCAAAGGTCCTTTTTGTCCTGCTGCTGCTGCTAAGTCACTTCAGTTGTGTCTGACTTTGTGTGACGCCATAGATGGCAGCCCACCAGGCTCCCCTGCCCCTGGGATTTTCCAGGCAAGAACACTGGAGTGGGTTGCCATTTCCTTCTGCAATGCATGAAAGTGAAAAGTGAAAGTGAAGTCACTCAGTCGTGTCTGACTCTTAGCAACCCCATGGACTGCAGCCTACCAGGCTCCTCCATCCATGGGATTTTCCAGGTTTGTCCTACTTGATGTTAATTTTCAAAGTAAGAAGTATTAGAAAGTACATATACATGTCTTATAGTTCAGTCATCAAGTTATATAAATAAATATTTTTTGAAACTATTACTTGGACAAATATTTCAGCAACACTTGGGCAAATATTTAGATAGTAAGTTTCATATTTATATCTATGAATGAGGAAAGTAATGCTACTTTTCACAAATTCAGGATGATATACTCACTAGCCAAAGCATATAAAGCTTGGCAATCAACTTATGTTTATCTTGATAAAATATGACATATAATATTTTAGTTATACATTTGGAGACATGAATTTCCTCTCTCATATATTTAAGAGCATAATCATTTCAGTTTCTCAAGCAATTTGCAGAATGCACCTCTCCAATAGATCCATTATTAGCAGAATTACTGGATCAGAGTGTACTGAAGGATGAAGAAGCCACCCTTAAAGTACCAGCAAAAAGAATGATCAGAAAGTGGGCTCAGGTTTCCAAATTTCAGGCAGCAACCACACAGCAGGATTTAAGGAATGGAATACAGAGCAAAATAAATTGGAAATATTCTGAATATAGGAAATCGGAACCAAAAAAGATCAAGAGTAAGAACACAGAACAATGGATCCAGTGATTTTATAGAACTCAGTGAAAGTGTTAGTTGCTCGGTCATGCCTGACTCTTGTGACCCCATGGACTGTATGTAGCCTGCCAGACTCCTCTGCCCATGGAATTCTCCAGGCAAGAATACTGGAGTGGGTTGCCATTTCCTTCCCCATGGGATCTTTCTAACCCAGGGACCAAACCTGGGTCTCCTGCACTGCAGGTAGATTGTTTACTGACTGAGCCATGAGGAAGCTAGACTCAGCTGAAATAACTAAAGAGCTATAATTCAGGCTCTCATTCCAGCCCATGTGAGCTGGAGATGAAAATATCTAGAGGAGCATACTTGAGTATTTTTTTTTCCTCCTTATGTTTATTCTTAAAAGTTGGGTCTGTCTTTTGCTTTGAAAAGTTCTAATCTACAATGTGAGAGTAAAGAATATCTTTTCTGTCATCCCCAATGCAAAATAGGTTATCAGAGAAATCTAAATTGTTTAAAAGTCATTGTCATGAGCAATATATTATTTTATCAGCTTTTAGTTGTAATGTGCTTATATAAATGTGTACATAATTATATGAATTTTCAATCATATAAATTCACTGATGTATAGCTTCCAAACATATTTTACAAGTGTGAGCCATTACATATATTCAGGTATTATTTCAGTTTTCTATGATAATACAAATTTATTTCATAAAGCTGAGGAAATAGCCATTTATATCATAAAACAGTATTTTACTTCATATTTTTAAATTATATTTAATAATACATTTGAGAATTCTTTTATAAATGATTTTAATTTAAGAAAGATTTATAACTCACTGTTTGAAAGCATATTGCTATTTTTTCTTCTTTGCAGAAACACCCATACTTTTTTTCTCAAGGTCATATAGCCCTATATCAGATAGCAACAGAGATTCATAAATAATAGCAGATGACATCTTAGATTAATGTAAGTGAATTTTTTTTTTTTTGCAGTTTTCATATTTTCTCTTCTTTGCACTCATTTTGACAGGAAACAATGTTGGGTTCAATGTGGGATGCAGTAGAGGTGCCCTAGAGTTATTTTAACAGATTCAGTTTGCTTTGCTTTTCATGTAAGAACTACTTTCCCTCTTATATATTTTTGAGAGAGAAACCATTTCTTTCATAAAATATTTTTAAAAGTTTACTCTTTATATAAACTTGCATTATAGAATTACAGAATTTTCATTCTAGAGACCATCTATTCCAGGGTTTATCATGACTTATAAAGTAAAAATGATGAGATGGTTGGGTGGCATCATGAGTTGAATGGACTCATCAACTTGATGGACATGAGTTTGAGCAAGCTCCAGGAGCTGGTGATGGACAAGGAAGCCTGGCATGCTGCCATCCATGGGATTGCAAAGAGTCAAATACGACTGAGCAGCTGAACTGAACTGATAATGTAAAAAAAAAAAAAAAAAAATCTATCTACCACTCATTTCTAGTCTTGTTTTGCTTCACGGATATAGTGATCCTTACCTGTTTTCTCCACTTTCCCTGTTCCTTCTTTAGGTCAACAGTGATGGATTTAACTGGTTTGCTTGTTTGTAGTACATTTTTAAATTACAAAACACTAAATTAGTGCAATTCACAGATAAAGCAACAAAGGTAAACATCAGTTAATTTAATTGCCCAAGTGCATACCAAAGAATCTAGTAGCAGAAATAGATCTAGAACACCTTAAGGGCCCATTTGTTCTGGTGAGTTTCCTACGTTGATCTCTATTTTTTCCCATTATCATATTTCTCCTATTTCCTTCATCATTTCATGATTAAAAATCCTGACTCATCTCTGTCCATTTTTCCTCTGTGCTTGCTATTTGATTTTTACTTTATTTTCATTTGCTTTCAGTAACTTTACAGTAACTTTTGTATATTCGTGTGCCTAATACCAGAGTCCATATCAACACTAAATCAGATTATGTTATGCTCTGGCTTGAAATGATCCAATAACATCCCAGTTTCAATTGTAATCCCAATACCCTAGGTGATTTGGACACTATGCCCCAAACAGTTGTGTGCAATAGAAAGAGTCAAACTGGATTTTCATATACAGACTCCCTGTGTTAAAATCTTGTGTCTTTATTTACCATGTAGCATTTTTGTGTTGGGATTCCTTGGAGCTCAGCTGGTAAAAAATCCGCCTGCAATGCAAGAGACCCCAGTTCAATTCCTGGATCAGGAAGATCCTCTGGAGAAGGGAACTGTTACCCATGCCAGTATTCTTGGTCTTCCCTTGTGGCTCAGTTGGTAAAGAATCTGGATGCAATGCATGAGACCTGGGTTTGATCCCTGGGTTGGGAAGATCTCCTGGAGAAGGGAACTGCTACCCACTCCAGGATTGTGGCCTGGAGAATTCCATGGACTGTATAGTCTATGGGGTTGCAAAGAGTGGGACATGACTGAGGGTTAAAATAAATAAAATATTGGTGTGTTATTATTGTAATCCTTTGTTGCACAATTGCCTTAGTTGTAAAATGTGTATAATAATTGTAACTACTTCTTAGACCAGAGGATTAAATGAGTTAATATGTACACATTGCTTAGAAGAGTGCCTGGTACATAATGAATACTCAATAAATGTAAGCTGTTATTCCTCTTGCCTATAACCATCCAGCCACACTGGTCTTCTTTCTATTGTTTGAAAATTTAGTGATTTTTAATATTTATCTTTCCCTTGAGTTTTGTTAAATATGTTGTGCTTTGCAATTTTCCATTATAGAAGTATATTGTCTTTTGAGTAATTTTTACATGAGTAATTTAACTGCTCAAAGTGAGTAATAATTAAAATATTTTAAACTTTATTAGAGACATTTGTTACTTCAGTTTAGACTGGAATCAACTGGGCAGACATTGATAAAATAATCTCAATCATAGGAATCACAAAGAATTTAAATTATATCTATAGGTGAAGCATTGTTCTAATGTATACTAGTTCACATCATATTTGTTATGGATTATGATTATTGATATTGCTATTACTTTTAAAATAATCTTTCCATTTCTGAGTCTGTTTCTCTACAAATCAGTAAGCTAAAATCAATTATTTTACATTGAAATAAATGTGACTTTTTCTCTTTGAATTTTTTTTTTATTTTTTTTTAAAATTGAAGGATAATGGCTTTACAGAATTTTGGGATTTTCTGTCATACATCAACAAGAATCAGCCATAGGTAGACTCCCTCCAAAACCTCTCTCCCACTCCCTCCTCAACCCACCCTTCTAGATTGTCACAGAGCCCTTATTTGAGTTCCCTGAGTCATACAGCAAATTCCCATTGGCTGTCTACTATTTTACATCTGGTATCGTAAATTTCCATATTACTCTCTCCATAATAAAAAAAGATTTTATCATTTCTTTAACAATGTACTTTAATATTTGACATTAAAATTGCTTTAGTGTTTACTTCATGAATCTCTTCATTGTATACTTACTGTTATTCACCCACTTTAATCTATGCCTGTCTCTCTACATATTTCATTTGAATAATCATGAAAAATTACATGAATTTATCAAATAAATATATGTGATTGCTTAGCAAGATTCTCTAAACTAAGCAGATGCTAATAAATGTTAATATTCCACTTCATAAAATTTATTTTTTATTCTCTCCTTCATCATTCATTCACTCATTCATTCATTATATTTATCCATTCGCTAGCTTGTTTGGGGGCCATAAGTGCATGTCTTTTAATATACTTTCTAAAATGCTAGGTATAGAAAGTCCTCTTGAAATCAGAAGGGATCTGGAGAAGTAATGGTACATGAAGCCATTGCACATAATATGATTTATTGTATCATACATCTTTCCATGCTCTAAAACAAAAACAGAATTGCATATTAGGGAGATCTCTGGTACAGATTTCAGAGTTCAAAATTTAGCCGCGAAGTTTTTACTATGTAGTTAAGCTTTCACATATAGGCTTTAAATACTTTGTCAAATAGGGAGAATGATATTTGCCATATACTACATTGCCTTCTATTGTAAAATAAAAGTAATGTGGATAATATTACCACAGTTATATTGTTGGGAAAGTTATATATCACTGATATAAACCATCAATTATTTTTGCCTTATAGTTAGTAAATAAATCTATATTTATTATTTATTTTATTGAATTTCAATATTGAATTTCACATTAATTTAAACAATTCTGATGAATTTGATTATGGTAGAGACAATCTTGAAAAAATAGTAGTGATTATAATTTTGTTGATAATTTCTGTGTTCTTGGCAATATTTTACATTGCATAGTTATATGTTTAGTAGCTTCATACGTGTCTGTGTATAGTGTTCCCAAATATCTTATAAGGTCTCAGAAAGGACTCATTATGTCCTTCTTATTTGCATCCTCTGTAAAGCATATAAAACTACATTGAGGAAATATCTGACAAAAAGTTAGGGAGAACTAAAGGTCAAGGGAAATCATTCATATTTATTTTCTTTATCTACAGAGGGGAATTTTATTGAGTTGTATTTCCATGCCATTTCTCAATCAAAGCACACTAAAACCCTGCATGCTTTTCTCTGTCTGTATAAATGTGCAATCATGTTTATTTATATGAATATTGAGATTTGAAGACTTTAAGTTGCCCTTATTAAGAACTATAATATATTTGAGATTTCTTAGTCTTCTTTTAAACTAATTTCTTAGCCTAACATAGTTACATGAATGCTGGCAGAAGACAGCACTCCTGAGCCAGATACAAAGTAACAACAGCCAGGCTTCCTGAACCCCACCTAATTCCCATAAGTGTGACATTAAGAGGGCCAGGTGACATCTACATATTCAGTGGGATTCATGACAAGGGAGGAACCCTGAACTTAAGGACACCAAATCCTTAATGATAGACAGTAAGCATGCTGGCTTTTTCATTTATGAGGGAGACACTAACCCTATCTATTAAGCCTGGAAAAGTCTTTTCTTTTCTCTATATTCCAAGGTAGTTTGTGATAAAAACAGTCGGAAGATAGTCCTGAAGAAAAACAAAGCAATCAGTTCCTCTTCTTTCAAGATGTACAAAAACTCAAGAAACCTATGGATAATTGTCTCCCCACAACCCCTTCCTATGATGGCAATATCTTTTGATTATGAGATCAAAGGACAGCATGACATTGAGTTTAAATTGAAGTATCTCATATCTAAATACTTTTTTTCAGTTATGATTGCATCTATTTTTACTTCTGAAAAATCAACCTATATTTTTATTCAATATCAAAGTAATCCAAGTCTATGCCCCAACCAGTAACACTGAAGAAGCTGAAGTTGAACGGTTCTATGAAGACCTACAGGACCGTTTAGAACTAACACCCAAAAAAGATGTCCTTTTCATTATAGGGGACTGGAATGCAAAAGTAGGAAGTCAGGAAACACCTGGAGTAACAGGCAAATTTGGCCTTGGAATACGGAATGAAGCAGGGCAAAGACTAATAGAGTTTTGCCAAGAAAATGCACTGGTCATAACAAACACCCTCTTCCAACAACACAAGAGAAGACTCTATACATGGACATCACCAGATGGTCAACACCGAATCAGATTGATTATATTCTTTGCAGCCAAAGATGGAGAAGCTCTATACAGTCAGCAAAAACAAGACCAGGAGCTGACTGTGGCTCAGACCATGAACTCCTTATTGCCAAATTCAGACTGAAATTGAAGAAAGTAGGGAAAACCACTAGACCATTCAGGTATGACCTAAATCAAATCCCTTCTGATTATACAGTGGAAGTGAGAAATAGATTTAAGGGCCTAGTCTGATAGATAGAGTGCCTGATGAACTATGGAATGAGGTTCGTGACATTGTACAGGAGACGGGGATCAAGACCATCTCCAGGGAAAAGAAATGCAAAAAAGCAAAATGGCTGTCTGGGGAGGCCTTACAAATAGCTGTGAAAAGAAGAGAAGTGAAAAGCAAAGGAGAAAAGGAAAGATATAAGCATCTGAATGCAGAGTTCCAAAGAATAGCGAGAAGAGATAAGAATGCCTTCTTCAGCGAACAATGCAAAGAAATAGAGGAAAACAACAGAGTGGGAAAGACTAGGGATCTCTTCAAGAAAATCAGAGATACCAAAGGAACATTTCATGCAAAGATGGGCTCGATAAAGGACAGAACTTGTATGGACCTAACAGAAGCAGAAGATATTAAGAAGAGATGGTAAGAATACAAAGAACTGTACAAAAAAGATCTTCACGACCCAGATAATCACGATGGTGTGATCACTGACCTAGAGCCAGACATCCTGGAATGTGAAGTCAAGTGGGCCTTAGAAAGCATCACTAAGAATAAAGCTAGTGGAGGTGATGGAATTCCAGTGGAGCTATTCCAAATCCTAAAAGATGATGCTGTGAAAGTGCTGCACTCAATATGCCAGCAAATTTGGAAAACTCAGCAGTGGCCACAGGACTGGAAAAGGTCAGTTTTCATTCAATCCCAAAGAAAGGCAATGCCAAAGAATGCTCAAACTACCGCACAATTGCACTCATCTCACATGCTAGTAAAGTAATGCTCAAAATTCTCCAAGCCAGGCTTCAGCAATACATGAACCGTGAACTTCCTGATGTTCAAGCTGGTTTTAGAAAAGGCAGAGGAACCAGAGATCAAATTGCCAACATCCGCTGGATCATGGAAAAAGCAAGAGAGTTCCAGAAAAGCATCTATTTCTGCTTTATTGACTATGACAAAGCCTTTGACTATGTGGATCACAATAAACTGTGGAAAATTCTTCAAGAGATGGGAATACCAGACCACCTGATCTGCCTTTTGAGAAATTTGTATGCAGGTCAGGAAACAACAGTTAAAACTGGACATGGAACAACAGACTGGTTCCAAATAGGAAAAGGAGTCCATCAAGGCTCTATATTTCACCCTGTTTATTTAACTTATAAGCAGAGTACATCATGAGAAACGCTGGGCTGGAAGAAACACAGGCTGGAATCAAGATTGCCAGGAGAAATATCAATAACCTCAGATATGCAGATGACACCACCCTTATGGCAGAAAGTGAAGAGGAACTCAAAAACCTCTTGATGAAAGTGAAAGAGGAGAGTGAAAAAGTGGGCTTAAAGCTCAACATTCAGAAAAAGAAGATCATGGCATCTGGTGCCATCACTTCATGGGAAATATATGGGGAAACATTGGAAACAGTGTCAGACTTTATTTTTCTGGGCTCCAAAATCACTACAGATGGTGATTGCAGCCATGAAATTAAAGACGCTTACTCCTTGGAAGGAAAGTTATGACCAACATAGATAGCATATTCAAAAGCAGAGACATTACTTTGCCAACAAAGGTTCATCTAGTCGAGGCTATGATTTTTCCTGTGGTCATGTATGGATGTGAGAGTTGGACTGTGAAGAAGGCTGAGCACCAAAGAATTGATGCTTTTGAACTGTGATGTTGGAGAAGACTCTTGGGAGTCCCTTGGACTGCAAGGAGATCCAGCCAGTCCATTCTGAAGGAGATCAGCCCTGGGATTTCTTTGGAGGGAATGATGCTAAAGCTGAAACTCCAGTACTTTGGCCACCTCATGCGAAGAGTTGACTCATTGGAAAAGACTCTGATGCTGGGAGGGATTGGGGGCAAGAGGAGAAGGGGATGACAGAGGATGAGATGGCTGGATGGCATCACTGACTCGATGGACGTGAGTCTCAGTGAACTCCGAGAATTGGTGATGGACAGGGAGGCCTGGCGTGCTGCGATTCATGGGGTTGCAAAGAGTCGACACAACTGAGCGACTGATCTGATCTGATATTGTTATTGCTTCAAGAGATATGGATCCACTTAAAACTTGTTTCCTACCATTGTAGTTTAATCTTATTTTCTTTTCTCTAGCCTCAGTTCAGAATATGTTTTGATATCAGTTTTTTTCTTACTAATAGAACTAAGAAAAAAATTCCAATTTTCACTGAGAGTCACATTGACCCATTGCTTAGCTATCACACAGTCTAGACAGGAAGATATGGCAATTGTACATGATGTTTTCTTTAGTAGGAGAAAAGTTAAGAAGAAAATATGCAAAAAAGAGAAAAAATCTGCTAAAAGTGAAATATTATTGCAAAGTGTGCATTTTTAAAAATAATTATCATATTACCATGACTTAAAGCAAAGCCTGAGGCATTCCATTTTTAACTGTGTGGTTTCATAAACATACCTATTCTGCAATATTAGGTACCTTATTAATATATTAACTTGTTCACATAGAATTTTTGTCACCTCTTGCTAGATGTACATTTTAGAGGAATATGGAATGTGCTTCTTTTGTACACTATGCTAATTCCTGCACTTAAAAGTGTACCTGGAAAAATAGGCAATCATTGACATTAGTTAAATAAATGAATACATATCATTATGACTTGTTCTAGGCTATTTATATAACATGATTTATTTAACATTGTGTAGCATGATAAACATACAAAATATAGGTTTCAAGATTAACATGGTCAAAGATACAAAAGAAATTCAAGCATTATAATAATTTTTAATAAAATGATAAAAATTTGTGCTGTTAGAAATAAGACTTTTATTGATTTGAGAAGAGGTACTTAATTTTTTTAAAGTGCATACTTGTAAATGAAGCCAACTGTGTTAAGCTAGCAATACCATTAAAGCAAAGCTTTAAAGTAATTTTTAATGACTTCATTTTAAAATCATTATGTGTTGCACAGGAGTTTGTGCACTTTGGTGCCGCTTAACAATATGAAATTTGGATCATTACAGGTCTGGGATTCTTGGCTTTTCCCAACTAAATTGTCTAGAGGCCAGACAGGAAATTCAGGCAAGGCTTTTTTGGAACCCCTGCTGCAGCAAAGGGGGAGTGAAAACAAACAACAGGTTCCCTTGCTGGTTTGCTCCATTGGGGGTGTGGGGGGTGGGGAAAGTTGTTTTTCATATAGGGAGATGGCCAGGGGTCAGACCACATGCGTGGCATAGGTGTTTTGTCTAAGTAGCCTGATGAGAATACTTTGAGTGAAATCATATTAGTTACCAAGACCCATATCAGAGTGAATATACAAGAAAAGCTGTGCGATATTAAAAGAAGGATACCAAGCTAAGGAAATCATATTCTCTACTTCTTCTATTTAAATGTATATATATTTTAATTGAAGAGTAATTGCTTTACAATATTGGTTTGATTTCTGCTATGTATCACATGAATTAGCCATAGAAGTACACATGTCACCTTCCTCTTGATCCTCCCACCCTTTCTCACTCCTCTAAGTTATTACACAGCCCCAGTTTGAGTTCCATGAGTCATACAGAAAATTTCCATTGGCTATCTATTTTACATATGGTACTGTAAATGCTTCAAAGCCTTCCTCAGTGATGAATGTAAAGAAATAGAGGAAAACAGTGGAATGGGGAAGATTAACAATCTCTTCAAGAAAATTAGAGATACCATGGGAACATTTCATGCAAAGATGGCCACAATAAAGGACAGAAACGGTATAGACCTAACAGAAGCAGAAGAAATTAAGAAAAGATGGCAAGAATACACAGAAGAACAGTACAGAAAAAGATCTTAAAGACTCAGATAACCACGATGGTGTGATCAATTAACTTGAGTAAGACATCCTGGAATGTGAAGTCAAGTGGGCCTTAGGAAACATCACTATGAACAAAGCTAGTGTCAAGCTAGTGGAGGTGATGGAATTCCAGTTGAGCTATTTGAAATCCTAAAAGATGATAATGTGAAAGTGCTGCACTCAATATGCCAGAAAATTTGGAAAATTCAGCAGTGGCACAGGACTGGAAAAGGTCAGTTTTCATTCCAATCCCAAAGAAAGGCAATGCCAAGCAATGTTCAAACTACTGCACAATTGCACTCATTTCACATGCTAGCAAAGTAATGCTCTAAATTCTCCAAGCCAGGCTTCAACTGTATGTGAACTGTGAACTTCCAGATGTTCAAGCTGGATTTAGAAAAGACAGAGAACCAGAGATCAAATTGTCCACATCCATTAGATCATAGAAAAAGCAAGAGAATTCCAGAAAAATATATACAGCTGCATTATTGACAAAGTCAAAGCCTTTCACAGTGTGGATCACAACAAACTGCAAAATTCTTCAAGAGATGAGAATAATAGACACCTTACCTGCCTCCTGAGAAATCTATATGCAGGTCAAGAAGAAACAGAACCAAACATGGAACAATGGATTGGTTACAAATAGGGAAAGGAGTACATCAAAGCTGTATGTTGTCACTCTTTTTATTTAACATATGCAGAGTACATCACATGAAATGCCCTGTTGAATGAGGAGAAGCTGGAATCAAGATTGCCAGGAGAAATATCAATAACCTCAGATATGCAGATGACAACACTCTTATGGCAGAAATCAAAGAGGAGCTAAAAAGCCTCTTGATGAAAGTGAAAGAAGAGAATGAAAAAGCTGGCTTAAAACTCAACATTCAGAAAACGCAGATCATGATATCGAGTCCCAACACTTCAAGGCAAATAGACAGGGAAACAATGGAAACAGTGACAGACTTTATTTTGGGGGGCTCCAAAATCACTGCAGATCGTGACTGCAGCCATAAAATTAAAAGACACTTGCTCCTTGGAAGAAAAAGCTATAAAAAACCTAGACAGCATATTAAAAATCAGAGACATTACTTTACCAACAAAGGTCCATCTAGTCAAAGCAGGAGGAGAAGGGGATGATAGAGAATGAGATGGTTGGATGGCATCACTGACTCAATGGACATGAGTTTGGTGAACTCCAGGAGTTGGTGATGGACAGGGAGGCCTGGCGTGCTGCGGTTCATGGGGTCACAAAGAGTCAGACACGACTGAGCGACTGAACTGAACTGAATTGAGTCAAAGCTATGGTTTTTCCAGGAGTCATCTATGGATGAGAGAGTTGGACCATAGAAAAAGCTGAGTGCCAACGAATTGATGCTTTTGAACTGTGGTGTTGGAGAAGACTCTTGAGAGTCCCTTGGACTACAAGGAGATCCAACCAGTCCATCCTAAAGGATATCAGTCCTGACCATTCATTGGAAGGACTGATGCTGAATCTGAAACTCCAATACTTTGGCTACCTGATATGAAGAACTGACTCCTTGGAAAAGACCCTGATAGTGGGAAAGATTGAATACAGGAGGAGAAGGGGAAGAGAGTAGATGAGATGGTATGAATGTGTCACCAACTTGGTGGACGTGAGTTTGAGGAAGCTCTGGGATTTGGTAGTTGGCAGAGAAGCTGGTGTGCTGCAGTTCATGGAGTCCCAAAGAGTCAGACAAGCCTGAGTGGCTGAACTGAACTAACTGATGCTTCAGTGCTACTCTCTCCATTCATCTCACCTTCTCCTTCCTTACCCACCCTACGCCCTTGTCCATAAGTCTGTTCTCTATGTCTGCATCTCCATTGCTGCCCTGTAAATAGGTTCCTCACTACCATCTTTCTAGATTCTTTCCATATGTGTTAATATATGATATTTATTTTTCACTTTCTGACTTAATTCCTTTGTATAATAGGCTCTAGGTTCATCTACCTCATTAGAGCAGACTCAAAAGTGTTCCTTTTTATGGCTGAATATTATTCCATTGTATATATGTACCACAGTTTCTTTATCCATTCATCTGACAATGGGCATTGAGGTTGCCTCCATGTCTTAGCAACTGTAAACAGTACTGCAATGAGCTTTGGGGTGTATGTGTCTATTTCAGTTTTGGTTTTGATTTTCTCAGGGAATATACCTAGAGGTGATATTGCTGATGGTTTTATTCCTGTTTTTTTTTTTTTTTTTTTTTTTTTAAGGAGTCTCCATACTGTCTTCCATAGTGCCTGCCTCAATTTACATTTCCACAAGCAGTACCAGAGGGTTCTTTTTTTCCAAGCCCTCTGCAGCACTTGTTGTTTGTGGATTTTTGATGATAATTCCGATTGGTGTCAGGTGATATCTCATTGTAGTTTTATTTGCATTCTCTAATAATGAGTGATGTTGAGCATTTTTTCATGTATTTATTAGTCATCTGTGTGTTTTCTTGACACAAATGTCTGTTCAGGTCTTTTGCTCACTTTTTGATTGGGTTGCTTTATTTTTTTTCTGGTATTGAGTTGTATGAGCTGCTTGAATATTTTGGAAATTAACCCTTTGTCAGTTGTTTAATTTGTTATTATTTTCTCCCATTCCAAGGTTGTCTTTCATCTTGTTTATAGTTCCTTTTCTGTGCAAAAGCTTTTAACTTTAATTAGGACCCATTTGTTTATTTTAGTTTTTATTTCCATTATTCTAGGAGGTGGGTCATAGAGGTTCTTGCTATGATTTATGCCATACTGTGTTCTGCCTATGTTTTCTTCCAAGAGTTTTATAGTGTCTGATTTTACATTTAAGTCTTTAATCCATTTTGAGTTTATTTTTGTGCATGGTGTTATGAAGTGTTCTAATTTCATTGTTTTATGTGTAGTTGTCCAGTTCTCCCAGCACTACTTATTAAAAAGACTATATTTTCCCATTGTATATTATCACCTCCTTTGTCAAAGATAAGGTGCTTATAGGTGCATGGGTTTATTTCTGGGCTTTCTGCCTTGTTTCATTGGTCTATATTTCTATTTGTGTGCCAGTACCATACTGTCTTGATGACTGTAGCTTTGTAGAATAGTCTGAGATCAAGTAAATGGATACCTCTAGCTCCAGTCTTCTTTCTCAAGATTGCTTTGGCTGTTCAGGGTCTTTTGTGTTTCCATACAGATTGTAGATTTTTGTTGTTGTTGTTGTAGTTCTGTGAAAAATGACATTAGTAATTTGATAGGGATTGCACTGAATCTGTAGATTGCATTTGGTAGTATAGTCATTTTCACAATATTGTTTCTTCCAACCTAGGAGCATGGAATATCTCTCCATATGTTTATGTAGTCTCTGATGCCTTTCATCAGTTTCTTGTAGTTTTCTGTATATAGCTCTTTTGTCTCCTTAGGTAGGTTAATTACTAAATATTTCATTATTTTTGTTGCAATGGTAAATGGGATTGATTCCTTAATTTCTCTTTCTAGTTTTTTGTTGTTCATGTATAGAAATGCAAATGACTTATGAGTATTGATTTTGTATCCTGCTACTTTACTAAATTCACTGATTAGCTCTAGTAACTTTCTGATTTTATCTTTAGGGTTTTCTATGTACAGCATCATGTCATCTACCAATAATGAGGGTTTTATTTCTTACTTTCCAATCTGGATTCCTTTTATTTCTTTTCCTTCTCTTATTGTCATAGCTAAGACTTCCAAAAATATGTTGAACAATAGTGGCAAGAGTGGGCACCTTTTTCTTGGTCTTGATCTTAGAGGAAATTATTTCAGTTTCTCACTTTTGAGAATAATGCTTGCTGAGGGTGTGTCATATATAACCTTTTTTTATGTTAAGATAGGTTCACTCAAATGACTGTTCTATACATCTGTGTCTCTTTTGCCGTCTTACATACAGGGTTATCGTTACCATTTTTCTAGCCTCCAATTAAAATAAATAAATTTAAATTAAAAAAAGAGATAGGTTCATTCTATGCTCAGTATTTGAAGAACATTTTATCATAAATTGATGCTGAATTTTGAATTTTGAAAATTGACTCTCTGCATCTATTGAGATTTTCTTATGGTTTTTCTCTTTCAAGTTGTTAATATGCTGTATCATATTAATTGATTTGTATGCATTGAAGAATCCTTGCATCCCTGAGATAAAGCTGATTTGATCATTTTTTATGATCTTTTAGTGTGTTTTTGAAATTTGTTTGCTAGAATTTCATTGAGGATTTTTGCTACTTCTATGGAAATTCCAAATAGTATCTGATCTATTTTTCAGAGGATAGAGAACACTTAAAATTTTTATGAATATGGATCCTCTCACTACTCTTAAGTAACATAAAAGTAAATTATCACTATAAGTAGATATCTGGCATATAAATGTAGAAATCTGATACACACAGACGTAATTTTTGAAATGTTTAAAAGGCAACTCCATTTACTCTATGTTTGAGTTCTTAAACGATTCCTAGCACTTGCTGCACATCGTAGTTTCAAAATGGAAAAAAAACAGACAAGCAAACAGTAATTTATTTTTCTTCTTAAGCATGTTACAAATACTATTGACTCTCCCCTCAAATCACCAGAATAACCTATCAATCAATAAACATAGGACATCTCTTGAACAGAGACTTAGTAATATCTCAGAAGGGAAATTCATCAGAATATATTTATTGAGTTTTTATTTCTGAGCTTAAGTAGTTTAAACTAGGTTATTTAAAGCCCCAAATTGATTGAGATTGGGCAAAGTTTATAACAATAGTTTAGGAGGAATGAACATGATGAAGTAAGAATCTTAATGTGAGCTGCTATAAATAAAGTGAAGTTTGAAGAGCAACCTTTTTAGTTTTGTGAACAGTTTGATCTGTACTAATAATGTTTGGAGGAAACTCCTTAAAAAACAACAACAACAACAATAAAGTAATTATTTTGCATGTTATCTTCCTGGACAATAATTTCCCAGAACTACTATTTCTTCATGTGGGCTGAACAGTCTTTTTTATCAGGCCTGTCAGTTAAAATATGTGGATGCAAGTAGTTGCAGTTCTCTGTGTCCATTCTTTTCAGGCTCATAAATCTGTTTTAGGAGGGTTTTTTTTTTTAATTTTTTTTTAATTGGAGGGCTGTAACAGAAAAGAGAATTTTAAATATTCAAATGTGAGGCACATAGAATAGAAAGGTAAACCTGCAGTTAATATTGACTAAAGAGACCATTAATTCATAGTTAATACACAAATAAATTAAGCACTTTTGAGGGACTAATGAATGAATACTTCTTTCACAAACAAACATATACATATTGACTAGTAGGTTTTGTGAAAGTTCCCTGTAATTATAATGGTTAAATATTTTGTGTGTGTGTGATAAAATTAAGTAGGATTTTGGATAAAATGATAAAATAATTACATCTTAATCAACAGTGGTTTGGTAATAATCTGAGTCTTATTAAAATAGAAACAGCTGCTGATTTGGAAACAGATTCAAAAATTCAATTATAAATTGGAAGTCTTTGGGGAATATAGAAGCTTTCCTACTGCTAGAATTTTTGAATTTCAAATCTTAATTATAATATTTCAGAGTCAGGTTGATAATAGAAATAATTTTCTATCATCTGATTTTATTTTCTAACTTATCTTCTCTTTCTACTGTTGTTATTATTTGGACACAGTGGTATGTGCAAACTATCATATGCTCAAAAGGGATTTCAGGTTAGCATATCCATGTACTTCAAGTTGTAGACAACTGAGAACATGGGGCCTTTGTCTATCATTGGCCACTTTAAGGTCCATAAGTTATCTCCACATTTGTATTCTATACATGTAGGCCCTGTGGTCTGCCAGATTTGCAGGGCAATCACATGTTAAGAGTACCAGTATATAAGCACAATGAAACCTTTATGATCTTAACATACTCTGATTACTGAATTTTATTCAATAAGAAAATTGCCTGTATAATGCCTTCCAAAATCTAGTGGCATAAGTTTACTGTTCATCTCCACATTTCAGAAAACAACAGCAAAAATCTTGTTTTAGTCATATATATGAAAGTATTGCCACGTATGGAAACACATATGAGGTCTGAGTTGTTAAAGTTTGTTTCTTTAGTCTCCACCTTTCTTTCTTTTTTCTTGCTACCCCTGATATAACACAACTATCACCATGCTTTGAGAGAAAATTATTCAAAATATGTTGAAGTCTAGAGAACTACATTTTAAATATAATTTAGAAACAGTATTCCTATATACAGATGTACCATAGAAAAAAACTAAGAACTATGATTTATCTTTGGCTGTGTATAAGTAGTGGTCAGCATTAGGTGATTTAAAAACAGATGTTTCCACAGACATGTGAGGGATTCTTCTGAGATTTTTTTTTTTTTTTAATCTCTAACATACAGCAATCTGGAAAGTCAGTAACATTTTAATTATCATAATTAATAAATAAAAGTAGGATTTAAAAGAATTGTGTGTTTTTCTTGGGAGCAGGAATACAGAAGTGGACTTTTTGATCAATTTTGGCTGCTTGCTCAAAGTAATTTTGTTTATTTTTGGTAGTTCTCTCCCTTCCTGTTGGATGTGGTTAAAAGTATATGGATCTCTGAAAGTGTACTGATTTCCCCAAATGACAGAAACAAATTGAGAAAAGTAAAGCCTGCTGGGAAAGTGAAAAAGTTAACCTAGTTCTGTTCATTCCTTTTGAACTTTGAGCAGAGTTAGAAGACCAAGGCCAACTTTTCTCTACTTTACTGCAATTAATAATATAAGGATGAATTTGAATTACATTTTGTAATCAACCAATATAATTATTACCAACAGGAGATAAAATCAAGGCAAAATGAGATCACAGTCAGTGAATAACTTCTAACCTCAAATACTTATTAAGATCTTTTAGTTAAAGTGTGACACTTAAAAATGTTAAGTGAAAGTTGCTCAGTCGTGTCCAACATTTTGTGACACTGTGAACTATACAGTCCATGGAATTCTCCAGGCCAGAATACTTGAGTGGGTAGCCTTTCCTTTCTCCAGGGGATCTTCCTAACCCAAGGATCAAACCCAGGTCTCCCGCATTACAGGTGGATTCTTTACCAGCTGAGTCACCAGGGAAGCCCACAAATACTGGAATGTGTAGCCTATCCCTTCTCCATGGGATCTTTCCAACCCACGAATTGAACTGGGGTCTCCTACACACAGGCAGATTCTTTACCACCTGAGATATCAGGGAAGCCCTGTGACTCTTGGGAGACTGAAATGAAAAAATGAAAGTAGGAGTGAAAGTGAAGGAGGGCCCTGCCCTCAATTCCTTGAATTAATTTGTTTACTGTACAAACAAAGAATTGGAAATTACTGACATTATTTATTTGTGAATGCCTTAGATTTTGCTCATATTATGTTGTTTTGATTCAGTTTTCCCCTTAAGGTCATGGATTTACATGACTGCTAGTTGAATATCTGCATTAGGAGCCTCAAGTTTTAGAATCTTAATTAAGACTAGCAGGACATTACTGTTATATTATTTTGTATATATTGTACATTGAAAGAAAATAAACATGCTGGCTTGTTAATATTCTACTAAATATCAGACTAAAAATACTTCTTTTTTTTTATGGGAAGGATTTTGTTTATTTCTTTTGTATAAAAATCTAAACATATAGGAAGAATTCATTTGAGAGATGGATCATAGAACATCATGTTACAAACTGGATATCATGATAGCAATCAGCACATAGTGTTCAAGTTTATTTGATAGGCCTAGAATCCTAAAATATATGGACTAGCAGTGATTATAGTAATGCCCCTCAATGATTATGAAGGAAAATATTTTTTGTTACCAGATACTCAATAGCACTAGCAATTATTTAACCTTATTAAATGTTAAACTTTGATAAACACTCAAGATAAATTGAATGACCTGTTGAATCATGTAAAAGTACAAAATGATAAGGACATAAATATAGTTAAATTTTAAAGATGCCATTTATTTAAACATCTACATTTTCCCTATGATATATCCCAACCTCTTTTATTAGTAACTGGGGAGGATAATATTATTTTTCTGCCATATTCATTTCTTGCCATCAGATGTCAATTTGAAATTGTTAGAGAAAGCAGCATAATTGAAACTGAATTCTGGCTTCTTTTTCCTCATGACTCAAAAGAGTCTGAAATTCTCTCTCCTCATTGGTTGTTCATTTCCCAGGACTCAGAACCTGCTTTTAAAAAGATGAATGAAGTGTTACTTCATTCATGAAGATAATGTGTTTTCTTAATTGGAGTCCTTGAATCACTTATAAAATTAGATATATCTCAACCAAAAGGCCTTTCATAACATATAAATATGTTGTTACTTACTTGAAGAATGACAACAGTAAAGTAGGAAAAAATGACGTAGAGAGGAGAAAGGCAACCCACTCCACTAGTCTTGCCTGGAGAATTCCAAGAACAGAGGAGACTGGCAAACTACAGTCCACTGGGTCTCAAAGAGTCTGACACAACTGAGCAAATAACACACACAGACATAGAAGAATGACAATGACAATCATGACAACTGAATTTTACTTTTAAGTCATTAGGGGAAAAGAGTCTGTGCTGGAAGTCTAGACGTATTTCACATCCTTATTCCTTAATTTATTAACAAACAATTTGATATAATTGTTTTACAAAGATGGTAAATAAAGCTCAAAAAGTTAAATAAATCACATGTACAATTTAAAATTTCTGAAAGCCTTACACTGAGATAACCTAGATTCTTTGTGGCCAAAGATGGAGAAACTCTATACAGTCAGCAAAAAGAAGACCAGAAGTGAACTGTGGCTCAGATCATGAACTTCTTATTGCAAAATTCAGATTTAAATGGAAGAAAGTAGGAAAAAAACCACTCGGCCATTCAGGTATGACCTAAATCAAATCCTTTATGATTATACAGTGGAAGTGACAAATAGATTCAAGGAATTAGATCTGATAGAAAGAGTACCTGAGGAACTATGGACAGAGGTTCATAACATTGTGCAGGCGGCTGTGATCAAAACCATTCACAAGAAAAAGAAATGCAAAAAGGAAAAATGGTTGTCTGAAGAGGCCTTACGAAGAGCTAAGAAAATAAGAGAAACAAAAGGCAAAGGAGAAAAGGAAATATATATCTATCTGAATGCAGAATTCCAAAAAATAGTAAAGAAAGATAAGAAAGCCTTCCTAAGCAATCATTGCACAGAAATAGAGGAAAACAATAGAATGAGAAAGACCAGCAATCTCTTCAAGAAAATTAGAGATACCAAGGGAACATTTCATGCAAAGATGGGCACAATAAAGTACTGGAACGGTATGGACCTAACAGAAGCAGAAAATACTAAGAAGTGGTGGCAAGTATATACAGAAGAACTATACAAAAAGGATCTTCATGACACAGATGACCACGATGGAGTGATCAACCACCTAAAGCCAGACATCCTGAAATGCGAAGTCAAGTGTCCTTAGGAAGCATCATTTCAGTTCAGTTCAGTCGCACAGTCGTGTCTGACTCTTTGCGACCCAGTGGATTGCAGCATGCCAGGCTTCCCTGTCCATCACCAACTCTAGGAGTTTACTCAAACTCATGTTCATTGACTCAGTAATGCCATCCAACCATCTCATCCTCTGTTGTCCCCTTCTCCTCCAACCTTCCATCTTTTCCAGCATTGGGGTCTTTTCCAAGGGGTCAGTTCTTCACATCAGGTGGCCAAAATATTGGCGTTTCAGCTTCAGCATCATTTCTTCCAATGAATATTCAGGACTGATATCCTTTAGGATGGACTGGTTGGATCTCCTTGCTGCCCAAGGGACTCTCAAGAGTCTTCTCCAACACCACAGTTCAAAAGCACCAATTCTTCAGTATTCAGCTTTCTTTATAGTCAAACTCTCACATCCATACATGACTACTGGGAAAACTATAGCTTTGACTAGATGGACCTTTGTTGGCAAAGTAATGTCTCTACATTTTAATATACTGTCCAGGTTGATCATAACTTTTCTTCCAAGGAGCAAGCATCTTTTAATTTCATGTCTGCAGTTACAATCTCCAGTGATTTTGGAGCCCCCCAAAATAGTCTGTCACTGTTTCCATTGTTTCCCCATCTATTTCCCATGAAGTGATGGGACCAGATGCCATGATCTTAGTTTTCTGAATGTTGAGTTTTAAGCCAGCTTTTTCACTCTCCTATTTCACTTTCATCAAGAGACACTTTAGTTCTTCTCTTCAGGAAGCATTAATATGAGCAAAACTAGTAGAGGTGATGGAATTCAAGTTGTGTAATTTCAAATCATAAAAATGATGCTATGAAAGTGCTGCACTCAATATGCCAGCAAATATGGAAAATTCAGCAGTGGCCACAGAACTGGAAAAGATCAGTTTTCATTCCAATCCCAAAGAAAGGCAATGCAAAAGAAATTTCAAACTACTGCACAATTGCATTCATCTAACACATTAGGAAAGTAATGCTCAAAACTCTCCAACTAGGCTTCAACAGTATGTGAACTGAAAACTTTCAGATGTTCAAGCTGGATTTGAAAAAGGCAGAGGAACCAGAAATCAAATTGCCTACACCCTTTTGGATCATCAAAAAGCAAGAGAATGCTAGAAAAACATCTACCTCTGCTTTATTGACTACTCTAAAGCTTTTGACTGTGTGGATCACAAAAACTGTGAAAAATTTAAAAAGCCGTTAAGACCAGACCATCTTACCTGCCTCCTGAGAAATAAGTAGGCAGGTCAAGAAGAAACAGTTAGAACCAGACATTGATCAATGGACTGGTTCAAAATTGGGAAAGGAGTAGGTCAAGTCTGTTTATTGTCACCCTGCTTGTTTAACTCATATGCAGAGTTCATCATGCAAAGTGCTGGGCTGGATGAAGCTCAAGCTGGAATCAAGATTGTTGGGAGAAATATCAATAACCTCAGATATGCAGATAACACCACCCTTATGACAGAAAGTGAAGACGAACTAAAGACCTCTTGATTAAAGTGAAGAGTGAAAAAGAGGACTAAAATAAAGAGTGAAAAAGCTGGCTTAAAGTGCTACACTCAAAAAACTAAGATCATGGCATCCAGTCACATCACTTCATGGTAAATAGATGGGGAAACAATGGAAACAGTGACAGACTATTTTCTTGGGCTCCAAAATCACTGCAGATAGTGACTGCAGTCATGAAATAAAAAGATGCTTTCTCCTTGAAAGAAAATCTATGACAAACCTAGACAGCATATTAAAAAGCAGAGACATTCTTTGCTAACAAAGGTACATCTAGTCAAGGTTATAGCTTTTCCAGTAGTCAAGTATGGATGTGAGAATTGAACCATAATGAAAACTATGTGCCAAAGAATTTATGCTTTTGAGCTGTTGTGTTGGAGAAGTCTGTTGCGAGTTCCTTGGACTGCAAGGAGATCAAACCAGTCAACCCTGAAGGAAATGAGTCCTGATATTCATTGGAAGGACTGATGCTGAAGTTGAAGATCCTATACTTTTTCCACCTGATGGGAAGTGCTGACTCACTGGAAAAGATCATGATTCTGAGAAAGATTGAAGGCAGGAGGAGAAGGGAATGACAGAGGATGAGATGGTTGAATCGCATCACTGACTTGATGGACATGGCTTTGAGCAAACTCTAGGTGTTGGTGATGGGCAGAGAAGCTGGCTTGGGACAGTTCATTGGGTTGCAGAGAGTCAGACATGACTGAGCAACTGAACTGAACTGAATGAATAGAATGGGACAAAAAACTGGTGTTATTCTTTGGTTTCAGTGTCTCCATTATATTGCATGCTTTGTTATGCTGAGTTTGCTTTGTACAATACACATTTAAGAGATAAATTATGTATGCTTCATTAGACAAATGTGAACATAAATGGGAGTCTAGTGCTAAATAAACTTACTAAAATTTTGTTGAAATTCTCTAGGACATCAGTAGATTAGGCAAAGGGAATGCAATTTGAAACATTCACCCAGGTATGCTTTCTATTCTGACTTACCTTCTTATTAATTTGGTTTTCCATCAAACAAAATGTTATGATTTTGGTGGAGGAGGGCATTTTTTACCCTTTGTTTTCTAGCTTTAAAATTTTTTTTTTTTTTATCATTTTTTACTTTTATTCTGTTCATAAGCATATACATGTATATATGACCTGCCTCTTGAGAAACCTATATGCAGGTCAGGAGGCAACAGTTAGAACTGGGCATGAAACAACAGACTAGTTCCAAATAGGAAAAGGAGTACGTCAAGGCTGTATACTGTCACCCTGCTTATTTAACTTATATGCAGAGTACATCATGAGAAACGCTGGACTGGAAGAAGCACAAGCTGGAATCAAGATTTCTGGGAGAAATATCAATAACCTCAGATATGCAGATGACACAACCCTTATGGTAGACAGTGAAGAGGAACTAAAAAGCCTCTTGATGAAAGTGAAAGAGGAGAGTGAAAAAGTTGGCTTCAAGCTCAACATTCAGAAAACTAAGATCATGTCATCTGGTCCCATCACTTCATGGGAAATAGATAGGGAAACAGTGGAAACAGTGTCAGACTTTATTTTTTGGGGCTCCAAAATCCCTGCAGGTGGTGAGTGCAGCCATGAAATTAAAAGACGCTTACTCCTTGGAAGAAAAGTTATGACTAACCTAGACAGCGTATTAAAAAGCAGTGACATTACTTTGCCAACAAAGGTCTGTCTAGTCAAGGCTATGGTTTTTCCAATGGTCATGTATGGATGTGAGAGTTGGACTGTGAAGAAGGCTGAGCACTGAAGAATTGATGCTTTTGAACTGTGGTGTTGGAGAAGACTCCTGAGAGTCCCTTGGACTGCAAGGAGATCCAACCAGTCCATTCTAAAGGAGATCAGCCCTGGGCGTTCTTTGGAAGGAATGATGCTAAAGCTGAAACTCCAATACTTTGGCCACCTCAGGTGAAGAGTTGACTCATTGGAAAAGGCTCTGGTGCTGGGAGGGATTGGGGGCAGGAGAAGGGGACAGCAGAGGATGAGATGGATGGATGGCATTACCGACTAGATGGACATGAATTTGAGTGAACTCCAGAAATTGGTGATGGATGGGGAGGCCTGGCATGGTGCAATTCATGGTGTCATAAAGAGTCGGACATGACTGAGAGACTGAACTCAACTGATTATATATATATACATATATATATATATATATATATATATGCACATATACGTGTTTTAGGCAAGTTCTTTACTCTGGATTAAAAAAAAAACACTTAAAAATATTGTCCTCCTTTATTGTGGTCATTTGGATCCCTGTGATGTGATATCTCACTATAGTTTTGATTTGTATTTCTCTAATAATGAACGATGTTATGCACATTTTCTTGTGGAACAGTAACAGATTTTATTTTCTTGGGCTCTAAAATCAGTGTTGGTCACTATAGCCATGAATTTAAAATATTCTTCCCCCTTGGAAGGAAAGCTATGACAAATCTAGACATCATATTAAAAGCCAGAGACATCACTTTGCCAACAAAGGTCTGTATAGCAAAAGCTATGGTTTTTCCAGTAGTGTATGGATGTTAGAGTTAGACCTTAAAGAAGAGTGAGCACTGAAGCACTGATGCTTTCAAATTATGGTGCTGGATAAAACTTTTGAGAGTCCCTTAGACAGCAGCAAGATCAAACCAGTCAATCCAAAAGTAACTCAACTCTAAATATTCCTTGGAAGGACGAATGCTGAAGCTGAAACTCCAATATTTTGGCCACCTGATATGAAGAGCCAACTCATTGGAAAAGACCCTGATGCTGGGAAAGATTGAAGGCAGGAGGAGAAGGGAGAAATTGAGAATGTTAGGTTGTATGTCATCACTGACTCAATGAACATGAATTTGAGCAAACTCTGGGAGATATGAAGGACAGGGAATCCTGGTGTGTTGTTCATCAGGTCACAAAGAGTTGAACACAATTTAGCAACTGAAAAACAACAAATGTCTTATTTAGAGAAATGTCTGTTAGGTCTCCTGCCTGCGTTTTGATTGGGTGGTTTGTTTTTCTGGTATTGAGTTGCATGAGCAACTTGTATATTTTGGAAATTAATCCTTTGTAATTTGTTTCATTTGCTATTATTTTTTCTCATTCTAAGAATATTTTTTTTTTCACCTTCTTTATAGTTTCCTTTGCCATGCAAAAACTCTGGAAAGTGTGTGGAGAAAAGGGAACCCTCTTTCACTGTTGATGGGAATGTAAATTGATACAGCCACTATATAAGACAGTATGAAGATTCTGAAATGATTAGGAATAAAACTATCATATGACCCAACAAACCTGTTACTGTATATTTTCCCTGAGAATACCCTAATTGAAAATGGCACATGTATCTCAATATTCATTGCAGCACTATTTATAGTAGCTAGGACATGGAAGTAACCTAGATGCCCATTGACAGATGAATGGATAAAGAAGCTCTGGTACATATATACAGTAGAATATTACTCAACCATAAAAAGAAATATAAAAAGAAATATCATATATTAATGCATATATATGCAATCTGGGAAGATATTACTGATGAATCTAATTGTAGGGCAGAAATGGATACACAGACAAAGAGAATAACTTGTGAACACGGTGGAGGGGTGGTGGTGGTGAGAAGGAGAGAGTGGTACAAAATGAGAGTAGCATGGAAACATATACACCACCAGATGTAAAACAGATAGCTAGGGGAATTTGCTTTATGCTTCATGAAGTTAAAACCAGTGCTCTGTGACAACCTAGAGGAATGGGTTTGGGTGGGAGTTTCAAGAGAGGGGACATATGTATATCTATGGCTGATTAATGTTGATTATGGCAGAAACCAACACAATATTGAAAAGCAAAGCAACCACAATACTGTAATTATCCTCCAATTAAAATAGATTAATTAAAAAAAGTAAATAAATTAACAAAATAAAACAAAAAATGTCCTCCTGTTGTCTTAGTCACTCAGTCATTTACAACTCTTTGTGACCCCATGGACAGTAGCCCACTAGGCTCCTCTGTCCATGGAATTTTCCAGGTAAGAATACTGGAGTGGGTTGCCATTCCCTTCTCAAGAGGATCTTTCCAACCCAGTGATCAAACCCAGGTCTCCTGAAATGTTAGGCAGATTCTTTACCATCTGAGCCACCAGGGAAGAACCACTGTCCTCATAATTACAAGGAATTTTGTTGCTGTAATTATGAATAGGAAAATAGTTTTTCTGTGACCTTTTCCTGCTGTGAAGTATTTTCCATTTTCTTGTCAGTGCTTGATTGAAGTTACCATATATAATACACATGGATTAAAATTGATAATTGGATACTATAAGTTATCATGTCATAAAATGTTTATATATCAAGCTTCCCCCAAACATCCACAGATACATATCAACATTGCAGGTACAGATACACATACAGTTCCATTTAGACATACAAACTGCCACTGTGGGTATGAATTTGTTAAAGTAAAAGCTCTAGGACCTAGAGATCTGGGGACCATGATACAGTTTCTAAATAAATTTGACTTCAATTGCATGCTAATTTTAATAATTTTATAAGCATTTTGAATTTTTCTCAATTATTTTAAAATATTTATTTTAGAATGTCACAACTTGAGACTTTTCTATATTTTCCAAAAAAAACTAATTTCACAGTTGATATTTGAAATGGTAACACATAGAAAACAATCATAAGTGCATAATGCAAAAGAGAAATATCCTCATTTTAGAGCCTCAGAAATGTGGACATGACCAAGGATAACATTTCTGTGTAATTTACAATTGCAAAAAAAATTCTTCATTTGTTATGAACCTCTCAAATATTTTAGGAGATTTCATCATGCACAACAGGGATTTTACATAAATCTGTTACTTCCCCTTTCCCATTTCCTAAAATATATCTTCAAAGACATTGATAAATTTTAGACAAGTACCATGGGAATTGCTAACTTTTTATTTTCAGCTTCTGTTTTCACTGAATTCTTTTGTAAACTGGACTAAAATTTCTTTACATTCTGATTGTAATTCATATACTCCTGTGATTTCTTTATAACACTTTCTCTTGATTTGCAGGAAACTCTTCAGAAGCAGGCCATTAATCACTGAATGCCCATATGAAGAAATGACCTTCATGTCTATTACTTGTTCTAAATAATTTCTCTCTTCTACAAATTCTTCAGGTATACTTTTTTTTCCTGATTCTTACTCCATGTTTTTGCTATGAAATTTGATTTGGAATAGGAGGATATGTATTTGTACATACATATACATGTGAATGTATACATAAGTGGTTGTTGTTTGTCATGATGCTCGGTCATGTCTGACTCTTTGCAAACCAATGGACTGCAGCATTGCAGGCTTCCCTTTCCATCAACATCTCCCGAAGCTTGCTCAAACTCATGTCCATCGAGTCAGTGATGTCATCCTACCATCTTCTCCTCTTGTCTTCAATCTTTCCCACTATCACGGTCTTTACTAATGACTTGGCCCTACACATTAGGTGGCCAAAGTGCTGGAGCTTCAGCTTCAGCATCAGTCCTTCCAAAGAATATTCAGGATTGATTTCCTTTAGGATCGACTGGTTTGATCTCCTTAAAGTCCAAGGGACTCTTTAAGAGTCTTCTCCAAAACAATAGCTCAAAAGCATCAATTCTTTGGCTCTCAGCCTTCTTTATGGTCCAACTCTCACATCCATACATGACTACTGGAAAAACTATAGCTTTGATTAAATGGCTCTTGGTCAGCAAATTAATGTCTCTGCTTTTAAATATACCGTCTAGGTTTGTCATAGTTTCTCTTCCAAGGAGCAAGCATCTTTTAAATTTGTGGCTGCAGTCACCATCTGCAGTAATTTGGGAACCGAAGAAAGTGAAGTCTGTCATTGTTTCCCCATCTATTTGCTATGAACTGACGAGACTGGATGCCATGATCTTAGTTTTTTCAAATGTTGAGATTTAACACAGTTTTTTCACTCTTCTTCTTCACTTTCATCAAGACAGTCTTTAGCTCTCTTCACTTTCTGCCATAAGGGTGGTGCCATTTGCATATTTGAAGTTATTGATATATCTCCTGGCTATCTTGATTCAAGTTTGCACTTCATCCAGTCTAGCACTTCACATGATATACTCTGCATATAAGTTAAATAAGCAGCATGATGGTATACAGCCTTGACCTACTCCTTTCCCAATTTTGTACCAGTCCATTCTTCCATGCCCAGTTCTAACTGTTGCTTCTTGACCTGTATACAGATTTGTCAGGGGTCAGGTAATGTGGTCTGGTGTTCCCATCTCTTTAAGAATTTTCCACAGTTTATTGTGAGTTGTAATCCACACAAAGGCTTTGGTGTAGTCAATAAAGCAGAAGTAGATGTATTTCTGGAATTCTCTTGCCTTTTCCATGATCCAATGGATGTTGGAAATTTGATCTCTGATTCCTCTGCCTTTTCTTTTTTTATTTTATTTTATTTTTAAACTTTACAATATTGTATTGGTTTTGCAAAATATCGAAATGAATCCACCACAGGTATACATGTGTTCCCCATCCTGAACACTCCTCCCTCCTCCCTCCCCATACCATCCCTCTGGTCGTCCCAGTGCACCAGCCCCAAGCATCCAGTATCGTGCATTGAACCTGGACTGGCGACTCGTTTCATACATGATATTATACATGGTTCAATGCCATTCTCCCAAATCTTCCCACCCTCTCCCTCTCCCTCTCCCACAGAGTCCATAAGACTGTTCTATACATCAGTGGCTCTTTTGCTGTCTCGTATACAGGGTTATTGTTATCATCTTTCTAAATTCCATATATATGCGTTAGTATACTGTATTGGTGTTTTTCTTTCCGGCTTACTTAACTCTGTATAATAGGCTCCAGTTTCATCCACCAATTTCTCAGTTAACATACTGTTGAAGCAGAGCTTGGAGAATTTTGAGCATTACTTTGCTACCATGTGAAATGAATGTAATTGTGCAGTAGTTTGAATATTCTTTGGGTTTACCCTCCTTTGGGACTGAAATGAAAACTGACATTTTACAGTCCTATGGTCACTGCTGAGATGTCCATATTTGCTGGCATATTGAGTGTAGCACTTTCACAGCATCATCTTTTAGGATTTGAAATAGCTCAGGTGGAATTCCATCACTTCCACTAGCTGTGTTCATAGTGGTTCTTCCTAAGGACCACTTGACTTTGCACTCCAAAGATGTCTGGCTGTAGGTGAGTGATCACACCATAGTGGTTATATAGGTCATTAAGATTTTTTTTTTTGGGGGGGTATAGTTCTTTGTGTATTATTGTCACCACTTCTTAATATTTTCTGTTTTTGTTAGGTCCCTACCATTTCTGTCCTTTATTGAGCCCATCTTTGCATGAAATATTCTCTTGCTATCTCTAATTTTCTTGAAGAGATCTCTGGAATGAATGGGTGTTCTTTCCCATACCATTGTTTTCCTCTATTTCTTTGCATTGTTCACTTAGGAAGGCTTTCTTATCTCTCCTTGCTACTCTTTGGAACTCTGCATTCAGATGGGTATATCTTTCCTTTTCTCCTTTGCATTTTGCTTTTCTCTTTTTTCAGTTATTTGTAAGGCCTCCTCAGACAACCATTTTGCCTTTTTGTATTTCTTTTTCTTGTGGCTTGTTTTAATCACTGCCTCCTGTACATTGTCATGAAACTCCATCCAAAGTTTCTTGGGTACTCTGTCTATCAGACCTAATCCCCTGAATCTATTTGTCACTTTTGCTGTATAATCTAAGGGGTTTGACTTACATCATTCCTTAATGGCCTAGTGGTTTTCCATACTTCCATCAATTTAATCTGAATTTTTCAATAAGAAGTTCATGGTCTGAGTCACAGTCAGCTCCCAGTCTTGTTTTTGCTGATAGAATAAAGCTTCTCCATCTTTGACTGCAAAGAATATATTAATCTAATTTCAGTATTGACCATCTGGTGATTTACATGTGTACAGTCATCTTCTTTTCTTGTTGGAAGAAAGTGTTTTCTATGACCAGTGTGTTCTCTTAGAAAACCACTTAGCTTTCCCTCTGCTTCATTATGTACTCCAAAGACAAAGTTGCCTGTTACTCCAGGTATCTCTTGACTTCCTATTTTTGCATCCAGTCCCCTATGATTCAAAGGACATCTTTTTTTTGATGTTAGTTCTAGAAGGTCTTGTACATCTTCATAGAACCGTTCAGCTTCAACTTCTTTGGCAGTAGTGGTTGGGGTATAGACTTGGATTACTGTAGTAGTGAAAGGTTTGCCTTGAAAACAAAGAGATCATTCTGTTATTTTTGAGTTTGCACCCAAATAATGCATTTCAGACTCTTTAGTTGACTATGAAGGCTACTCCACTTCTTGTAAGGGATTCTTGCCCACAGTAGTAGATAATAATGGTCATCTGAATTAAATTCACCCATTCCAGTTTATTTTAGCTCATGGATTCCCAAAATGTCAATGTTCACTCTTTTCATCTCCAATTTACCACTTCCAATTTACCTTGATTCATGGACTTAATATTCTAGGTTCCTGTGCAATATCATTCTTTACAGCATAGGACTTTACTTTCACCACCAGACACATCCACAACTGGGCATTGTTTCCACTTTAGCTCAGCCTCTTCATTCCTTCTGGAGCTATTTTCTGCTTTTCTCCAGTAGCATATTGGGCACCTGCCACCTGGGGAGTTCATTTTTCAGTGTCATATTCTGTTGTCTTTTCATACTGTTCATAGGATTCTCGAGGCAAGAATGATGAAGTAGTTTGCCATTCCGTTTTCCATTTGACCACATTATTTTTTTAGAAGTCTCCACTATGGCCAGTCGATCTTGGGTTGCCCTTCACATATACATATAATAAACCTGTATTTATATTTGTTATGTAGTTATTAATATCTGTAAAAACCAAATCTATTATATCATTATTTAGCTTCTTTTTGTTTTCTTATTTTACAGCAGATATAATGAAGAATACATCATGTAATAATTTAAAAGATATTTTTGTGTGTATATTTCACTTCTGAATGTGTTAGCTATTTTGAATATCTAATTATATGATCTTGTTAGTGACTCCTTAATTATATTAAATACTGATGTTGAACAATGTTGAACTCTTAAACATGGTTAAAAGTGCAATGTCAAATAGTGAAAAATTTTTCATTATTATTTTTAAAATTGCTCAATTTTATGAGGAACAAGTATTTGAGTATAGGCTTTCCCTGAAGATGAACTACACAGATACATTACAGTTAATATCTATGGATTAGTCATGTTAGGCTAGATTATTCTGTGGTAACCAAAATCTTAGGGGTTAAATCCAACAAAATGTTAGTACTTACTTAATGAATTAAGCATGGTTTGGTAGATAGTTCTGCTCCACACAATCTCTTCAATGTGCAGTATACCACAATGTTGCTGAAGCATTGGGAAAACTTCATTTTTTAATTGCCACAGATGGTGAGAAATGTGGTTGAGAGTCTTAAATTTTTTTGGCATAGAATGTCCTATCTATCATAATTCTGTCATAGCTGTAACTCTTATTGTCTATTGACCAGAACTAGTCACATGGTCCATCCTAGTTGCAAGGAAATGGAAAACTGCAGTTCAACTATATGTTTAGGACGGGAGACCAAGATAAGTGGGAGCATTAGAAGAGTCCTGATTGAATATAAACTTCCCCTGTTACATATTGTTGTTCAGTCGCTAAGTGGTGTCTGTCTCTTTGCAACCCCAAGGACTGCAGCATGCCAGGCCCCTCTCTTCTCCACTATCTCCCAGAATTTCCTAAAATTCATGTCTATTGAGTCAGTGATGCTATCTAACCATCTCATCCTCTGACACACCCTTCTCCTTTTGCATTCAATCTTTCCTAGCATAAGGTCTTTTCCAATGAGTTGGCTCTTCACACCAGGTGGACAAAATATTGGAGCTTCAGCTTTAGTAACAGCCCAGCCAATGAATATTCAGGGTTGATTTCATGGTAAGATCTCCCTTGCAGTCCAAGGGACACTCAAGAGTCTTCTCAGTTACAAGTATTCATATATTATTTCTCAAAAAAGTTTTAGTAAAACTTTAAATGTTTGACAATAAGATAATATTTTAATTTTAAATATTAGGTTCACCAACTCTTAAGACTTAAATCATTTGATTAAGCATATTCTCATCTTTTAACTATTTGAATTATTTTAGTTGACTTTGTAGTTTTAATATGTGAATAGCCCATTGATTTTAACCCTTGTTTTTGACATTTCTCCTCTAAATTATGTATCTCAGAATTATGTATTTTATCTTTTTTATTGTTATTTTAACATAAGGAAGTTATCAATTTAAATCTCTTTTTGTTATTGAGAGAATATAATAATAAATTGCCAAGAATTTAAGATTAATCTACATCATTTCTCATTATAAAGAGTTTTTAATAGACTTTTTTTTTTTTTTGAAGAAGCTACATGCTCTGTTTTATTTCATTAACTTAGTTCAAAAGAATCTGTAAGGACTCCTTTAGCATTTAAACAGGTTGGTCTAACCCTAAGCCTAACCCTAATCATCTGTTGTATCTATATTTCTGTTATTTCTATAGAACACAACACAGCAACATTACTGTGTTCATTTATATCAACTATCCACCATTTTCTCAATTTTATCTAAAGCATTTCTTTTTAAATTAATTAATTATATTTGGAGAATAACTACTTTACAATATTGTGATGATTTTTGCCATAAATCAACATGAATTGGCCACAGGTATACATGTGTTTGCCTCATATTGAATCCCCCTTTCACCTCCCTCCCCACCTTATCCTTCTGTATTATCCCAGAGCACCAGCTTTGGGTATGCTGCTTTATGCATCGAACTTGCACTGGTCGTCTAGTTTACATATGGTAATGTGCATGTTTAAGTGCTATTCTCTCAAATCATCCTACCCTCAATTTCTGCTGAGTCCAAAAGTCTGTTCTTTACAACCTGTGTCTGCTTTGCTGCTGTGCATATAGGATAGTTGGTACCATCTTTCTAAATTCTACATATATGCATTAATATGCAGCATTTGTCTTTCTCTTTCTGACTTACTTCATTCTGTATAATAGGCTCCAGGTTCATTCACCTCATTAGAACGGACTGAGATGCACTCCTTTTTATAGCAGCCATGAAATTAAAAGACGCTTACTCCTTGGAAGGAAAGTTATGACCAACCTAGATAGCATATTCAAAACCAGAGACATTACTTTGCCAACAAAGGTCCGTCTAGTCAAGGCTATGGTTTTTCCTGTGGTCATGTATGGATGTGAGAGTTGGACTGTGAAGAAAGCTGAGCACCGAAGAATTGATGCTTTTGAACTGTGGTGTTGGAGAAGACTCCTGAGAGTCCCTTGGACTGCAAGGAGATCCAACCAGTCCATTCTGAAGGAGATCAGCCCTGGGATTTCTTTGGAAGGAATGATGCTAGGGCTGAAACTCCAGTACTTTGGCCACCTCATGCGAAGAGTTGACTCATTGGAAAAGACTCTGATGCTGGGAGGGATTTGGGGCAAGAGGAGAAGGGGACGACAGAGTATGAGATGGCTGGATGGCATCACTGACTCGATGGACGTGAGTCTGAGTGAACTCCGGGAGTTGGTGATGGACCGGGAGGCCTGGCGTGCTGCAATTCAAGGGGTCGCAAAGAGTCAGACACGACTGAGCGATGAACTGAACTGAATATTCCACTGCGTATATGTACCACAACTTCCTTATCCATTCATCTGCTGATGGACATTGAGGTTGCTTCCATATCCTAGTTAATGTAAATAGTGCTGGAATGAACATTGCGGCACATGTATCTCTTTCAATTCTGGTTCCTCAGGGTGTATACCAAGCAGTAGGATTGCTGGGTCATGTGGCAGTTCTATACCCAGTTTTAGAAGGAATTTTCACACTGTTCTCCACAGTTGATTGTACCAGTTTACATTCCCATCAACAGTATAAAAGGTTTCCTTTTCTCCACACCCTCTCCAGCATTTATTATTTGTAGACATTCTGATGATGACCATTCTGGCCAAGGTGAGGTGATACTCCATTGTGATTTTGGTTTGCATTTCTCTAATAAAAAGTGATGTTGTGCATCTTTTCACGTGTTTATTAGTCACCTGTATATCTTTGTATAAATGTCTTTTTAAGTCTTTTGCCAACTTTTTGTTTGGGTTATTCCTTTTTCTGGTATTGAGCTACATGAGATGCTTGTATATTTTGGAGATTATTTATTTTGTCAGTTGTTTCTTTTGCTATTATTTTCTCCCATTCTGAGGACTGTCTTTTCATCTTACTTATAGTTTCCTTCATTGTTAACAGGCTTTTAAGTTTAATTATGTCCCATCTGTTTATTTATTTTTTTAAATATACATTTATTTATTTTAATTGGGGGTTAATTACTTTACAAAATTGTATTGGTTTTGCCATGCATCAACATGAATCCACCACAGGTATACACGTGTTCCCGATCCCGAACTCCCTCTCCCTCCCCCCTCCCCATACCATTCCTCTGGGTAGTCCCAGTGCACCAGCACCAAGCAACCAGTATCATGCATCAAACTTAGACTGGTGATTCGTTTCATATATGATATTATACATGTTTCAATGCTATTCTCTCAAATCATCCCATTCTCTCCTTCTCCCACAGAGTCCAAAAGACTGTTCTATACATCTGTGTCTCTTTTGCTGTCTCACATACAGTTATCATTACCATCTTTCTAAATTCCATATATATGCGTTAGTATACTGTATTGGTGTTTTTCTTTCTGGCTATCTTTTCACCTTGCTTAATCTGGAATGTGGGTCTTAGGAGATCTTACTGTAATTTATGTTGGAGAGTGTTCTGCTTATGTTTTCCTCTAAGAATTTTGTAGTTACTGGGCTTCTGTTTAAGTCTTTAATCCATTTTCATTTTACTTTTGTGTGTTGTGTTCTAAAGCATTCTAGTTTCATTCTTTAACATGTAGTTGACCAGTTTTCCCAGCATCACTTGTTGAAGAGACGCTCTTTTCTCCATTGTATATTTTTTCCTCCTTTGTTAAGAGAATGTACATAGGTGCATGGATTTATCTCTAGACTTTCTATTAGGTATCATTGATCTATATTTTTGTCTTGTGCCAGTACTATACTGTGTTGATAACTATAGCTTTGTGGTATAGTCTGAAGTCAGAAAGGTTGATTCTTCCAGTTCCATTCTTCTTTCTCGAGATTATTTTGTCTACTAGGAGTCTTTTGTGTTTCCATACAAATTGTGAAGTTATTTGCTCTAGTTCTGAAATATACCATTGGTAGTTTTACAGGGCTTTCTTTGAATCTATAGATTGTTTTGGTTAGTATACTCATTTTCACTATATTGATGGTACCAATCCTACAGCATGGTATATTTCTCCATCTATTTGTATTATTTTGATTTCTTTCATTAGTGTTTTATAGTTTTCCGTTAACAGGTCTTTTGCTTCTTTAGGGAAATTTATTCCCAATAATTTTTTTCTTTTTGTTGGAATGATGAATGAGATTGTTAATTTATCTTTCTGGTTTTTCATTGTTAGCATATAGGAATGTAAAGGATTTCAATGTATTAATTTTATATCCTACAGCTTTGCTATATTCTTTGATTCACTCTAATAATTTTCTGGTGGCATCTTTAGGGTTTTCTGGGTAAAAGATCATGTCATCTACAAACAGTGAGAGTTTTACTTCTTTTCCAATTTTTTTTTAAATTTCTTTTTTTTCTCTGACTGCTGTGTCTAGGAATTCCAAAACTATGTTGAATAGAAGTTATGAGAGTGGGAACCTTTGTTTTGTTCCTGATTTTAGAGGAAATTCTGTCAGTGTTTGGCAACTGAAGATAATGTTTGCTGTGGATTTGTCATATATAGTTTTTATAATGTTGAAGTATGTTCCTTGTATGCCTACTTTCTGGAGGTTTTTTTTTTTTTTTTTTTAATCATAAATGGGTGTTTAATTTTATCAAAGGCTTTATCTGTAGCTTTTGAAATAATTGTATGGTTTTTATCTTTCAATTTGTTAATATGGTGTCTCACATTGTTTGATTTGCGAATATTGAAGAATCCTTGCATCCCTGGGATAAAGCCCACTTGATTATGATGTATGATCTTAATATGTTGCTGGATTGTTTGCTAGAGTTTTGTTGAGTATTTTTGCATATATCTTAATTAGGCATATTGGCCTTTGTTTTCTTTTTTGTGGCATCTTTGTCTAGTTTTGGTATCAGGGTGATTGTGGTCTCATTAAATGAGTCTGGGATTTTTTTCCTTCCTCTGCAATTTTCTGGAAGAGTTTGAGTAGGATAAGTGTTAGCTCTTCTCTAAAATTTTGATAGAATTAACCTGTGAAGCCATCTGGTCCTGAGCTTTTGTTTGTTGGAAAATTTTAAATTACAATTTCAATTTCCACACTTCTGATTACTCTGTTTGAATTTTCTATTTATTCCTGGTTCAGTTTTGGAAGGTTATACTTTTCTAAGAGTTTGCCCAGTTTTTCCAGATTGTCGATTTTTTTTTTTTTTTTGGGGGGGGGAGGTGCATATAGTTGCTCTCTTATCTTTTGTAGTTTTGTGTGGTCTGTTGCAATATCTTCATTTCTTTTCCAATTTTATTGAGTCTTCTCTCCTTTTTTTTTTTTTTTTCCCCCATGAGTCTGGCTAACAGTTTTTCTATTTTGTTTATTTTCTCAAAGAACCACTTTTTAGTTTTATTGATCTTTGTTATAGCCTCCTTCATTTCTTTTTCATTTATTTCTGGCTTGATTGTCTTGACTTCTTTCCTTCTACTTTAGGTTTTTTCTTCTTTCTTTTTCTAGTTGCTTTAGGTGTAAAATTATGTTATTTATTTGATACTTCTTTTGATTCTTTAGGTAGGCTTGTATTGCTGTGAACTTCCCACTTAGCATTGCTTTTAGTGACTTCCATAGATTTTGGATTGTCGTGTTTTCATTTTCATTTGTTACTATGCATATTTTGATTTCCTTTTTTATTTATTCCATGATCCATTGATTATTCAGAATCTTGTTGTTTAGCCTCCATATGTTTGTATTTTTTACAGTTTTTGTTTGTTTGTTCCCCCTGTAGTTGATATCTAATCTTACTGCATTGTGATTAGTAAAGATGCTTTTGAAAATTTATTGAGGATAATTTTGTGGCCCCAGATGTGATCTATCCTGGAGTATGCTCCATGTTCACTTGAGAAAAAGGTGAAATCCACTGTTTTGGGGTGGAATGCCCTGTAGATAGAAATTAAATCTCACTGGTCCAATGTATTGTTTAAAGCTTGTGTTTCCTTGTTAATTTTCTGTCTGGACGATCTGTCCATTGTTGTGAGTTTGTATTAAAATCCTCCATTATTATTGTGTTACTGTCAATTTCCCCTTTAATAGTTGTTAGCATTTTCCTTATATATTGAAGTACTCCTATGTTGGGTACATATATATTTATAATTGTGATATCTTCTTCTAGGATTGATCCCCTGATAATTATGTAGTGTCCTTCTTTGTCTCTTCTAGTGGTCATTTTAAAGTCTATTTTATCTAATTTGAGTATTGCTACTCCCACTTTCTTTTGGTCTCTATTTGCATGAAATATCTTTTCCCAGCTCCTCACTTTCAGTCTCTTTATGTCCCTAGGTTTTAGGTGGGTCTCTTGTAGACAGTATATGTAGTGGTCTTGTTTTGTATCCATTCAGCCTGTCTTTGTCTTTTGTTTGAAGCATTTAATCAATTTATGTTAAAGTAAGTATTGATAAGTATGATCCTGTTACCATTTACTATATTGTCTTGGGTTCATTTTTATAAGCCTTTTCTGTGTTTTCTGTCTAGAGAAGATCCTTTAGCATTTGTTGAAGAGATGGTTTGGTGGTGTTGAATTCTCTCAGCTTTTGCTTGCCTGTAAGCTTTTGATTTCTCCTTCAAATCAGAATGAGATCCTTGCTGGGTAGAGTAGTCTTGGTTTTAGATTTTTCCCTTTCATCACTTTAAGTATATCCTGCCATTCCCTTCTGGACTACAGGTTTCTGTTGAAAGATCAGCTGTTATATTTATGGGGATCCCTTTGTGTGTTATTTGTTGCTTTTCCCTTGCTGTCTTTAATATTTGCTCTTTGGGTCTAATTTTTGTTAGTTTGATTATTATGTGTCTTTGTGTGTGTGTTTCACCTTGAGTTTATCCTGTATGGGACTCTCTGGGATTCTTGGACTTGGGTGGTTATTTCCTTCCTCATTTTAGGGAAGTTTTTGACTATCTCTACTCAAATATTTTCTCATGCCCTTTCCTTTTGTCTTCTTCTTCTGCAACACCTATAATTCAAGTTTTGGGATGTTTTAACCTCATCGTAGATGTCTCTGAGACTGTCCTCATTTATTTTTATTCTTCTTTTTTCCACTCTGTTGCATTTATTTCCACCATTCTATCTTCCAGATCACTTATCCTTCTGCCTCAGTTACTGTGCTGTTTGTTTCCTCCAGAGTGTTTTTAATATCAGTTATTGCATTGTTCAGTACTGATTGACTATTCTTTATTTCTTCTAGGTCCTTGTTAAACATTTCCTGCATCTTTTCAATCTGTTTCTAGTCTATTTATTGTAACTCCATTTTGTTTTCAAGGTTTAGGATCATCTTTACTATCATTATTCTGAGTTCTTTTTCAGGGAGACTCCCTGTCTCCTCCTCTTTGTTTTTTTTTTTTTTTTAAACTATGTTCCTTTACCTGTTGGATAGTTTTCTGCCTTTTCATTTTGTTTAGTTTGCTGTGTTTGGGGTCTCTTAACTGCAGACTAGAGGGTCATAGTTCCTCTTAGTTGTGGAGTCTACACCCTGAACGTGAGTTTGGACCAGTTGCTTCTGAAGATTTCCTGGTTTGGGGAACTTATGTCTGTGTTCTGGTGCATGGAACCGGATCTCATCTCTCTGCAGGGCAGTGCAGTGTCCAGTAGTGAGTTTTGAGGTATCTATGGATTTTGTATGGCTTTGGGCTGCCTGTCTTTTAATATTCAAGATTGTGTTCCTGCTTAGCTGGAGGATTAGTGTGGGGTTTCTTGTACTGGAGCTTGCTGGCTCTTGGGTGGAGCTTGGTCTCAGTGTAGGTATGGAGAATTTTGGGTGTGCACTTGTCTATTAATGTTCCCTGAAGTCAGGAATTATATGATGTTCCAAAGTTCTGGAGTTGAGGCCCCTGCCTCTGGGTTTTGGTCCCCATTTTACAGTAGCATCAGGATTCATTTAAAAGAGATTGGTTTGTCTTTCTTGGTATCTTTGGTCCTCTGAGAGTGTTCAGAAATTGTTTTGTGGAAGTTGCTCCATATGAAGATGATCTTTTGATGTACTTGTGTGGGAGAAAGTCTCTCTCCATCCTATTTCTCTGCCATCTTGGGACCGCCCCTATCAAAAACATTTCTGTGTGGTTAACTTGAATATTTCAGCCAGCACTTCTTGAGTATCTATTAGGTTTGAAGTACTATACCTGCTGCAAATATCAGGCCCACCCTGACATGTATAATATTTGAAGAGATAAAGCACTTACACATGAATTTGTTTTATTGTTTTATAGCTCAAGAAAGTTCATTTTCAGAATTTCATAGGAAAAGAGAATTATGTACACAAATACAGGTAAATCTTCCTTATCTGTGCATGGATCGGGGGGCAGTTATGTGATTCTAAAAACAAATTATTTAAAACCATTTGCCTTTCACTTTGGAATATTTAATAAGATTTAAAGTAGTAGAATAAATAATCATCTGATATATATTTGCCTTGAATTAAAGCTGGAATTGTCTGCCTTCTGTGGGAAAAATTTTACTATAGGCTAGTGCAAGGATAGTCTTTGTATACTTGAAGCTGAGGGAAGTTAGCCTAGGATTAAAAATTCAGCATAAAATATCCTCCAAATAAATAACCACATGTGAATAGGTAGGAATTTCCCTGCATTTAAAGTTTAATTGAGGAAAGTACAAATTCTTAACTTGTTTGACTTGGATGAATTTATGTTAACCAGTGTTGGAAGTATACTGGCTAAACACTGATTCATATTACATCTCCATATGTGCCATTTGTGATTATACATATACTATTTATCAAAAGTGTTTTCAGCCACGAAGCTCTTACATATAAGAAAGCTACTGCCTTTCCTTTTTCTAAATCTAATACTGCAAAGTATTATACTTTCCAAAGACTTAACTATTTTGCATACTTATGAATTTGTCCACAGCCACCCGCCCCCACAAGGAATGCATTTCTCAGTTGTGTCATAAGACACCACAGTATAATGCTTGACTTATTTTCCCATCAACTCTTGTTCTGCAGCTACATTGTGTTTTCTATACATTTCTGTCTAGAGTAAACTAAGAGAGTAGCTTTGAACCAGCCTGCTTGTTGTGAAACACTCATGCCTTCAAGCACTGGGACTCTATGAGACTTATCACTGTGTTTCTGTGTCATATCAGCAAGCTCATCTACAGAAATACATTCTGACTCAGTAACCCTGAGGTATACAATGTTTAATTATCTATTTCAAAATTGTCCAGGAATGAAAACATGATTCGGCTAGAAGGCATCTGCCCTGTCAGCACCCTGTTATATTACCACTGTGTTTACTCTGTAACTGGTTTCAGTTATCCTCACATAGTTTGAGAATCATTTTTGAGGCTGACCTAGTGTATAATTTAACTTTGGTTCACAGTATGTTTGTGATTGGTTTTAACAGGATATCTAGACATTTGCATCTCTCTTTCTAGTTTCTCTTGCCTCTCTTTCTGAGAAATATATTTAGAAAAGATATAATAAGAGGATGTAATATTAAAAATTGTACAGTCATTTGTTAAAAATAGTCTAAAGCTACTGTAAGTCTTTCCTGATAACTCAGTTGGTAAAGGATCTGCCTGCAATGCAGGAGACCTCAGTTTGATTTATGGGTTAGGAAGATCCCCTGGAGAAGGGATAGGCTTTCCACTCCAGTATTCTTGGGCTTCTCTGGTAGCTCCGCTGGTAAAGAATCCACTTGCAATATGGGAGACCTGGGTTTGATGCTTGGGTTGGGAAGATCCCCTGGAGAAGGGAAAGGCTACCCATTTCAATATTCTGTCCTGCAGAATTCCATGGGCTGTATAGTCCGTGGGGTCACAAATAGTCAGACATGACTGAGCAAATTTCACTATAGTAGTTACCTATAACCAGTGTATTGAAATAAATGTATACACTGAAATAAGAAACATTTAGATAGGCATTACACATAAGTACACAGATATAGAGAAAAATACTACCTACATACAGTCATGTATATGTGCTTAGTATACACAAAGTACATGTGCACAAGTCATACTTTAGGGCCCACACTAATCTAGTGTGACCTCATCTTAACTAGGTGCCCAATATTTCTGAAGGGCAAATTCTCAGGTACCAGATTCAGGACTTCAACATATCAACTTATTAAATAATTCAAGATATAGTCCGCCTTCTGTATCTGTGGGTTACATATCTACATATTCAAATCAATCAAGGATCAAAAATATTTTTTCAAAAATTCCAAAAAACTTGTATTTTCAATACAAATGTTCTTACATTTCCATCTAAATGATTATTCGTTATATGCATGCATGCATGCTAAATTGCTTCAGTTGTGTCTCAGTCTTTGTGACCCCATCAACTGTAGCCTGGCCAGGCTTCTCTGTACATGGGATTCTTCTGGCAATAATATTAGAATGGGTTGCTGTACCCTCCTCCAGGGGATCTTCCTGACTCAAGGGTCAAACACACGTCCCTTAAGTCTCCTGCACTTGTCAGTGGGTTCTTTACCACTAGCACCACCTGAGGACCAATATTTACTAGGGCTAAATTTTTCTCACCAAAATTATAGAAGAGATGTATCAGACTCTTCTTTGACTTTGATTAAAAATAATTTTATTATTTTTATTTAATTTTATATTTTTATTCTTATATATATTTTATATAAAATATATATTTTATATTTTTATTTATAATTTTCATTCCATGATATTGAATCATTCCTAATGTATTATTCAAATGGTTTTAGTACATCCAGAGTTGTGAAACCATTACTACAGTCTAAGTTTAGTACATTTTGATCACTCAAAATAAATAAATAAATAAAATGCCCCTTGAAAATAATTTCCATGCCCTCACCTCCCCATGCTTTAGTCCTACACTGCTGCTCATCTCCTTTCTGCCTGTGTATATTTCCCTGCTTTAGCCATTCCACATAAATGGATTTTCTTACCATAGAGTCATTTGAGACTGACTTATTTTGCTTATCATGGTCTCCAGATTAATACATGTTGTGCCATGCATCAACATAATTCTTTTTATTGCCAAATTATATGTTGTATGGATATACTATATTTTGTTTATCCATCCATCCATCCATTCATCCAACTTTTGGATATTTTAAACAATGTTTCTTTGGCTAGATAAGTAAAACTATTTTTGTGGGCATATATTTTCATTTTTCTTGGATTATAAATATAAAGGTAATTTATGGTTCATATGATACCTCTATGATTACCATTTGAGGAATTGTCAAATTATTTTAACAGTGCTATACCATCTTACAATCCAAGAAACAATGAGTGCTCCAATTTATGCAAACTTGTCAAACAATTCTTATTTTCTGTATTTTAAAATTATACCCATTGTTGTAGTGTTAAGTGGTACTCCATGTGTTTTGTTTTGTTTCTTTAACTTGCATTTTTAAAATTTTTAAAGGGAAGGTAATTGCTTTACAGTGTTAGTTTTTACCATGAATCAACATGAATCATCCATAGGCATACATATGATATGTCCCCTCCATTTTGAAATTTCCTCTCATCCCCTACCTCATCACTCCCCTCTAGATTATCACAGAGCACAAGCAAATTCCAACTGGTTATCTTTTTACATATGTTTAGTGCTACTCTCTCAATTCATCCCACCAGCTTCTGCTGCTGCTGTGTCCACAAGTCTGTTTTCTATGTCTGTGTATCTATTGCTGCTATGCAAATGGGTTCATCAGTACCATTTTTCTAGATTCCATATACATGCACTAATACATGATATTTGCTTTTTTTTTTTTTTGGGCTTACTTCAACTCACGTAACAGGCTCTAGGTTCATCCACTTTATTTGAACTAATTCAAAATTCATTCCTCTTTTTGGTTGATATTTCAGTACATACCTGTTCCACAGCTTCTTCATCCATTCATCTGTTGATGGACATCTAGGTTGCTTCCATGTCTTCGCTATTGTAAATAGTGCTGCAATGAACACTGGCACATGTGTGTCTTTTTCAGTTATGGTTTTCTCCCAGTATAAACCCTGTAGTGGAATTGCTGGGTCATATATTAGTTTTATTATTAGTTTTTAAAAGTGATCTCCACACTATTCTCCATAGTGACTGTATCAGTTTGCATTCCCAACAATAATGCAAGAGGATTTCTTTTTCTCCACATCCTCTCCAGCATTTATTTTTTATAGACTTTTTGATGGTGGCAATGCCAAACAGTGTAAAATGGTTGATCATTGTAGTCTTTATTTGCGTTTCTCTAATAATAAGTGATGTTGAGCATTTTTTCATATGTTTATTAGCTATCTGTATGTTTCCTTTGGAGAAATGTCTGTGTAGGCCTTCTGCATATTTATTGTTTGGGTTGTTTGCTTTTCTGGTGTTGAGCTGCATGTACCACTTGTATATTTTGGAGATTAATCCTTTGTCAATTGCTTTATTTGCCATTATTTTCTCAAATCCTGAGGCTTGCCTTGTCATCTGGCTTATGGTAATAAATACCCTAATATCAAAACTTGACAAAGATGCCACAAAAAAGGAAAACTACAGGCCAATATCACTGATGAACATAGATGCAAAAATCCTTAACAAAACTCTAGCAATCAGAATCCAACAACACATTAAAAAGATCATACATCATGACCAAGTGGGCTTTATCCCAGGGATGCAAGGATTTTTCAATATCTGCAAATCAATCAATGTAATACACCACATTAACAAATTGAAAAATAAAAGCCATATGATTATCTCAATAGATGTAGAGAAGCCTTTGACAAAATTCAACATTAATTTATAATAAAAGCCTTCCAGAAAGCAGGAATAGAAGGAACATACCCCAACATAATAAAAGCTATATATGACAACCCACAGCAAACATTATCTTTAATGGCAAAAATTTGAAAGCATTTTCCCTAAAATCAGGAACAAGACAAGGGTGCCCACTTTCACCCTTACTATTCAACATAGTTTTGGAAGTTTTGGCCACAGCAATCAGAGCAGAAAAAGAAATAAAATGAATCCAAACTGAAAAAGAAGTAAAACTCTCACAGTTTGCAGATGACATGATCCTCTACATAGAAAATCCTAAAGACTCCACCAGAAAATTACTAGAGTAATCAATGAATATAGTAAAGTTGCAGGATATAAAATCAACACACAGAAATCCCTTACATTCCTATACACTAAAAACAAGAAAATAGAAAGAAGGAAATAATTCCATTCACCATTGCAACAAAAAGAATAAAATACTTAGGAATATATCTACCTAAAGAAACAAAAGACCTATATATATAGAAAACTATAAAATACTGGTGAAATAAATCAAAGAGGACACTAATAGATGGAGAAATATACCATGTTCATGGATTGGAAGAATCAATATAGTGAAAATGAGTATACTACCTACAGCAATCTATAGATTCAATGCAATCCCTATCAAGCTACCAATGGTATTTTTCATAGAGCTAGAACAAATAATTTCAAAATTTGTATGGAAATGCAAAAAACCTCGAATAGCCAAAGCAATCTTGAGAAATAAGAATGGAACTGGAAGAATCAACCTCCCTGACTTCAGGCTGTACTACAAAGCTACAGTCATCAAGACAGTATTGTAGTGGCATAAAGACAGAAATACAGATCAATGGAACAAAATAGAAAACCCAGAGATAAATCTATGCACCTATGGACATCTTATCTTTCACAAAGGAGGCAAGAATAGACAATGGAGAAAAGACAATCTCTTTAACAAGTGGTGCTGGGATAACTGGTCAACCACTTGTAAAAGAATGAAACTAGAACACTTTCTAACACCACACACAAAAATAAACTCAAAATGGATTAAAGATCTAAAAGTAAGACCAGAAACCATAAAACCCCTAGAGGAGAACATAGGCAAAACACACTCCGACATACATCACAGCAGGATCCTCTATGACCCACCTCCCAGAATATTGGAAATAAAAGCAAAAATAAACAAATGGGGCCTAATTAAACTTAAAAGGTTCTGCACAACAAAGGAAACTCTAAGCAAGGTGAAAAGACAGCCTTCAGAATGGGAGAAAATAATAGCAAATGAAGCAACTGACAAAGAATTAATCTCAAAAATATACAAGAAACTCCTGCAGCTCAATTCCAGAAAAATAAACCATCCAAGCAAAAAATGGGCCAAAGAACTAAACAGACATTTCTCCAAAGAAGACATACTGATGGCTAACAAACACACGAAAAGATGCTCAACACCACTCATTATCAGAGAAATGCAAATCAAAACCACAATGAGGTACCATTTCACGCCAGTCAGAATGGCTGCGATCCAAAAGTCTACAAGCAATAAATGCTGAAGAGGGTGTGGAGAAAAAGGAACCCTCTTACACTGTTGGTGGGAATGCAAACTAGTACAGCCACTATGGAGAACAGTGTGGAACAGTTCCTTAAAAAGCTGAAAATAGAACTGCCATACGACCCAGCAATCCCACTGCTGGTCATACACACTGAGGAAACCAGAAGGGAAAGAGACACGTGTACCCCAATGTTCATTGCAGCACTGTTTATAATAGCCAGAACATGGAAGCAACCTAGATGTCCATCAGCAGATGAATGGATAAGAAAGCTGTGGTACGTATACACAATCGAGTATTACTCAGCCATTAAAAAGAATGCATGTGAATCAGTTCTAATGAGGTGGATGAAACTGGAGCCTATTATACAGAGTGAAGTAAGCCAGAAAGAAAAACACCAATACAGTATACTAATGGATATATATGGAATTTAGAAAGATGGTAATGATAACCCTGTATGCGAGACAGCAAAAGAGACACAGATGTATAGAACAGTCTTTTGGACTCTGTGGGAGAGGGCGAGGATGGGATGATTTGGGAGAATGGCATTGAAACATGTATAATATCATATATGAAACAAATTGCCAGTCCAGGTTTGATGCATGATACAGGACGCTTGGGGCAGGTGCACTGGAATAACCCAGAGGGATGGTGTGGGGAGGGAGGTGGGAGGGGGATTCAGGATGGGGAACACGTGTACACCCATGGCAGATTCATGTTGATGTATGGCAAAAACAATCCAATATTGTAAAGTAATTAGCCTCCAATTATAATAAATAAATTTATATTAAAAAAGAAAACATATATTTTATTTTGTATATCCTAATTGTTTCATGACAAAGAATTTGTATTTAATCTTGAAACTTTCATCTTTTATTCTATGTTATTTGATCTTTTGTATAAAATGGAGCTTAGAATCTCAAATCAAGTTACATTCATCAACCAAAATGAGATTATGTCTCACTGACAGGAACATGATTGATACAATATGACAAGGGCAGCCAAATATGACACATCAGCTTCAAAATATTAAATGCCTTCGTAGATAAAGCCAAAAATAAAATCTGTTTTTAAGCACTTAGAGAAAATAAATTTAAAACTGCTCCACAATCAAATCCAATGTTTCCACTAGACTTTATTAGGTAATTATGATATTCATAAGTAAATAATGTAACTTCTCTCAGATATGTATAAAATGTTTAAAAAAGTGATTTTCATTAAAATATGATTCATTTAAGTTTCATGTTAAATGTTAAAGAATGTTAATGTTAAAGATGTTAAAGAAATGTTAAATGAAATGTTAATGTTAAAGAAAAATGTTATAGAAATGTTATATATATAATGTTAAAGAAAAATCTTAGACGAATATTTGAAGAAAACAAACACAAGGCAAATTTAAAATAAAGCGCAGAGTATATTAAATATGCTGAGAAAAACTGCTGATATTCCTGACTTGTTTTTCTGAACATCACTTGCTTCTAGCCTTATTTAATGTGCACTTTATAAATTGCATGCCAAATTAATACTTTGTAAGTATTATACACATAAAGAGAAGGAAAATGTTTTCAAATGTTTGCATTATGCAGTATTAATTACTTTAGAAAACTAAAAATTTGAAAATGTTAAGTGACATTTTGTTCTGAGACATATAGATGTATTTTTCCATATATATTCCATAATATTATTCTAGAATTTAGCTTCCTTTTTTTCATTCCCTCTCTGCTTTGAAAACTCTGCATATTCAAAGAAATGTGAGCAGAACTTTAAAATGTAGTCCATTTGTAGAACCCCATAATATTTCACACAAAGAATCCTTAAGAAAGTGACGTGCCCATGCTTACAAAGTCTGCCAAAACAATTGTTCATTCCAACATTTATTGTTTAAAATGTAACTCATAGTTGCATATGATCATTCTATTATAAGAAGAAGTAATCAGGATTTAATTTATATAAAGTAACATACAAGATAAAAGTTATATAAACTAACATACTGATACTTTTGTTAAATATGTGGGCCATTACATACCCTACAGTTCAGTTAATTTCTGTTCAGTCGCTCAGTCGTGTCCCACTCTTTGTGACCCAATGGATTGCAGCACACCAGGTCCCCCTGTCCATCACAAACTCCCAGAGCCAAATAAAATAAAGCCCGTCACTGTTTCCACTGAAGTTGTGGTACATATACACAGTGGAATATTCAGTTCAGTTCAGTCGCTCAGTCGTGTCTGACTCTTTGCGACCCCTTGAATCGCAGCATGCCAGGCCTCCCTGTTCATCACCAACTCCAGGAGTTCACTTAGACTCAAGTCCATCGAGTCAGTGATGCCATCCAGCCATCTCATCCTCTGTCATCCCCTTCTCCTCCTGCCCCCAATCCCTCCCAGCATCAGAGTCTTTTCCAATGAGTCAACTCTTTGCATGAGGTGGCCAAAGTACTGGAGTTTCAGCTTTAGCATCATTCTTTCCAAAGAAATCCCAGGACTGATCTCCTTTAGAATGGAGTTGTCATATATATGTGCTAAAATTCTTATATTTTATTCTGGATATCCTGCCAAATAACCAGAACCAAATGTGAAAAGAAATACATGACTGAATGAGAAACAAGATACAGATAAGTTGGGATGTATCTTAATTAAAAATGTTTTGCAAGAGTACTAACAAAAAAGTAAAAAATAATCCACAGAATGGGAGAAAATATTTGCAAATTGTATATATGATAAACTTTATCAATAACATACATAGAACTCTTACAGCTTAATTATATAAGGACATAATGCGGTTAAATATAGGGTTTAGTTAGTTAAAACATAAGCTGTACAGATTTATTCTTTAAAGAAGATATATAAATGGATAATTAGCATGCAAAAAGATGTTTAAGACATTATTAAGGTAATTAAAATAAAAATCACAATGAGGAAAAGACTGTATTAGCTATATTAGCAGAGGAGTGATAAAACTAGAGGACATCTCTCTCTAAAAGATGCATCAGGAATACATCTTCAGATGCAGGGAATCTTGCAGAGAATCAGCTGAGTACTGACACGACACCTTGACAACTGGAAGGGAATATACAGATACACGCAAAACTTGTAGGATATTTCAGTTAAGATAGCAGAGTAGAAGGACGTGCACTTATCTCCTCCTGCTCGAGTAACAAAAATACAACTAGCTGTTGAACAGCTATCAATAGGAGGACGTTGGAACCTACCAAAAAAAGATACTGCACGTCCAAAGAAAAAGAACCATAGGGAGAAGGTTGGAAGGGCAAAACCATGATATAATCAAATCCCATATCTGCCGGGTGGGTGACTCACAAGCTGGAGAAAATAATACCAATGAAGTTCTTCCACCACTGTGAATGTTCTGAACACCATGTCAGGTTTCCCAACCTGGAAATCCAACTAAAGAACTGGGAATCCCCAGGGAATCTGACTTTGAAGGCCAGCAGGATTTGATTACAAGAAAATACCACAGGATTGGGGGAAACAGAGACTCCAGCCTTGAAGGGTACAAACAAAACCTTGCATGCACCAAAACTCAGAGGAAAGAAGCAGGGACTCCACACAAGACTGAACCAAAACTACCTACTAGTGTTGGAGTGTCTCTTCTGGAGGTATGAGTAAGCAGGTGCTCACCACAGGGACGGGGGAAGGTCTCGCTTGGCATAAACCCTCTTGGAGGTCCCCATAAACCCGAACATAGAGCCTATAGACCTGAGGGTTGGGTCACCTCAGGCCAAAACTCTATTGGGGATGGGGGGCACAACCACACCTATCAGCAGATAGTTGGATTAAAGTTTTGCTGAGCCAAACTTGCTGAGTTTTCCAAATTTCCTGGCATAATGAGTGAAACACTTTCACAACATCATCTTTTAGGATTTCAAATAGCTCAACGGGAATTCCATCACCTCCACTAGCTTTATTCATAGTGATGCTTCCTAAGGCCCACGTGACTTTGCATTTCAGGATGTCTTGCTCTACATGAATGACCACACCATTGTGGTTATCTGGGTCATGAAGTTTTTTTTTTTTTTTTTTTTTTTTGTATTATTCTTCTATGTATTCTTGCAATCTTTCAATATCTTCTGCTTCTGTTAGGTCCATACGATTTCTGTCCTTTACTTTGCCCATGTTTGCATGAAATATTCCCTTGGTATCACTAATTTTCTTGAAGAGATCTCTAGTCTTTCCCAATCTATTGCTTTCCTCTATGTCTTTGCACTGATTGCTGAGGAAGGCTTTCATATCTCTCCTTGCTATTCTTTAGAACTCTGCATTCAAATGGGTATTTCTTTCCTTGTCTCCATTGCCTTTCACTTCTCTTCTTTCCTCAGCTATTTGTAAGGTCTCCTCAGACAACTATTTTGCCTTTTTGCATTTCTTTTTCTTGGGGATGGTTTTGATCAGTGCCTCCTGTTCAATGACATGAACCTCCATCCATAGTTCTTCAGACAGTCTTTCAGATCCAACCCTTTGAATCTATTTGCCATTTTCACTGTATAATAATAAGGGATTTGATTTAGGTTATACCTGAATGGTCTAGTGGTTTTCTCGACTTCCTTCAATTTAAGTCTGAATTTGGAAATAAGGAGTTCATGATCTGAGCCACAGTTGGCTCCCGGTCTTGTTTTTGCTGACTGCACAGAGCTTTTCCTTCTTTGGCATTCTTTGGCTGCAAAGTATATAATCAATCTGATTTTGGTATTGATCATCTGGTGATGTCCATGTGTACAGTCCTCTCTTGTGTTGTTGGAAGAGGGTGTTTGCTCTGACCAATGCCTTCTCTTGGCAAAACTGTTACCATTTCCCTTGCTTAATTTTGTATGCCAAGGTCAAATTTGCCTATTTTCCCAGGTGTCTCTTGACTTTCTACTTTTGCTTTCCAGTTCCCTATAAAAAGGACATCTTTTTTAGGTGTTAGTTCCAGAAGGCTCTGTATGTCTTCAAAGAACCGTTCAACTTCAGCTTCTTCAGCATTATTGGTTGAGGCGTAGACTTGGATTGCTGTGATTTTGAATGGTTTTCCTTGGAAACGAACAGAAATCATTCTGTCATTTTTGAGATTGCACCCAAATAATGCATTTTGGACTCTTTTTTTGACTATGAGGGCTACTCCATTTCTTCTAAGGGGTTCTTGCCCATAGTAGTAGATATAATGGTCATCTGAGTTAAATGCTCAAAATCTTCCAAGCCAGGCTTCAACAGTATGTAAATTGTGAACCTCCAGATGTTCAATCTGGATACAGAGGCAGAGGACCCAGAGATCAAATTGCCAACATATGTTGGATCACTGAAAAAGCAAGAGAGTTCCAGAAAAACATCTACTTCTAGTTTATTGACTACACCGAAGATTTTAACTCTGTGGATCACAACAAACTGGAAAATCCTTCAAGAGATGGGAATACCAGACCACATTACCTGACTCCTGGTAAATCTGTATGCAGGTCAAGAAAGAAGAGTTAGAACTGGACATGGAATAACAGGCTTGTTCCAAAGAGAGAAAGGTGTACGTCAAGGTTGTATATTGTCACCATGCTTATTTAGATTATATGCAAAATATATCATGTGAATTCTGGGGTGAATGAAGCATAAGTTGAAATCAAGATTGTCAGGAGAAATATCAATAACCTCAGATATGCAGATGACACCACCCTTATGACAAAAAGTGAAGATGAACTAAAGAGCCTCTTGATGAAAGTGAAAGGGGAGAGTGAAAATGCTGGCTTAAAACTCAACAGTCAGAAAACTAGGATCATGGCATCTGGTCCCATCACTTCATAGGAAATAGATGGGGAAACAATGGAAAAAGTGACAGACTTTATTTGGGGGGTGGGGTGGGGTGGGGAGGGGCTCCAAAATCACTGCAGATGGTGACTGCAGCCATGAAATTAAAAACCACTTGCTCCTTGTAAGAAAAACTATGACCAACCTAGACAGCATATTAAAAAGCAGACACATTACTTTGCTGGCAAATGTCCATCTAGTCAAAACTGTGGTTTTTCCAGTAGTCATGTATGGATGTGAGAGTTGGACTATAAAGAAAGCTGAGTGCCAAAGAATTGATGCTTTTGAACTGTGGTGTTGGAGAAGACTCTTGAGAGTCCCTTGGACTGCAAGGAGATCCAACCAGTCCATCCTAAAGGAAATCAGTCCTGAATATTCATTGGAAGGGCTGATGCTGACACTGAAACTTCGATACTTTGGTCATGTGATGCAGAGAACGGATTCATTGGAAAAGATCCTGATGCTTGGAAAAATTGAAGGCAGGAGGAGAAGGGAACAACAGAGGATGATATGGTTGGATGGCATCATTGATCTGATGGACATGATTTTAGCAAGCATTGGGAGTTGGTGATGGACAGGGAGACTTGGTGTGCTGCAGTCCATGGGGTTGCAAAGAGTCGGACATGATATGGAGACTGAACTGAACTGATCAAGACCCTGCACACCAGAGCAAAACTCAGTCCCTCCCATCAGGAAGCTTACACAAGCCTCATAGCCTCCTCTATCTGAGTGAGTGCAAACAGAAGAAGCAAGAAGAACCATAGTTCCACTGTGACTAAAATGAAAACCCCAATACAGAAAGTTAATCATGATTAAAAAGCATAAAAGTCCCAGATGAAGGGACAAGATAAAAATCCAGGAAAACAACTAAATGAAGTGGAAATAGGCAATCTCCCAGTAAAAGGAGTCAGAATAATGATAGTGAAGATGATTGAAGATATCAGGAAAATACGTTGTTGGATTCTGATTGCTAGAATTTTGTTAAGGATTTTTGCATCTATGTTGATCAGTGATATGGGCTGTAGTTTTCCTTTTTTGTGGCATCTTTGTCAGGTTTTGGTATTAGGGGTGGGTGGCCTCATGGAATGAGTTTGGACGTTTACCTTCCTCTGAAATTTTCTGGAAGAGTTTGAGTAGGATAGGTGTTAGCTCTTCTCTAAATTTTTGGTAGATTTCAGCTGTGAAGCCATCTGGACCTGGGCTTTTGTTTGATAGAAGATTTCTGATTACAGTTTCAATTTCCGTGTTTGTGATGGGCCTGTTAAAATTTTCTATTTCTTCCTGGTTCACTTTTGGAAAGTTGTACTTTTCTAAGAATTTGTCCATTTTTTCCACGTTGTCTATTTTATTGGCATATAATTGCTGATAGTAGTCTCTTATGATCCTTTGTATTTCTGTGTTGTCTGTTGTAATCTCTCCATTTTCATTTCTAATTTTATTGATTTGTTTTTTCTCCCTTTGTTTCTTGATGAGTCTGGCTAATGGTTTGTCAATTTTATTTATATTCTCAAAGAACCAGCTTTTGGCTTTGTTGATTTTTGCTATGGTCTCTTTTGCATTTATTTCTGCCCTAATTTTTAAGATTTCTTTCCTTCTACTAACCCTGGGGTTCTTCATTTCTTCCTTTTCTAGTTGCTTTAGGTGTAGAGTTAGGTTATTTACTTGACTTTTTTCTTGTTTCTTGGGGTATGCCTGTATTGCTATGAACTTTCACCTTAGCACTGTTTTTACAGTGTCCCATAGGTTTTGGGTTGTTGCGTTTTCATTTTCATTCGTTTCTATGCATATTTTGATTTCTTTTTTGATTTTTCTGTGATTTGTTGGTTATTCAGCAGTGTGTTGTTCAGCCTCCATATGTTGGAATTTTTAATAGTTTTTCTCCTGTAATTGAGATCTAATCTTACTGCATTGTGGTCAGAAAAGATGCTTGGAATGATTTCAATTATTATTATTATTATTTTTTTTGAATTTACCAAGGCTAGATTTATGGCCCAGGATGTGATCTATCCTGGAGAAGGTTCCGTGTGCACTTGAGAAAAAGGTGAAATTCATTGTTTTGGGGTGAAATGTCCTATAGATATCAATTAGGTCTAACTGGTCTATTGTATTGTTTAAAGTTTGTGTTTCCTTGTTAATTTTCTGTTTAGTTGATCTATCCATAGGTGTGAGTGGGGTATTAAAGTCTCCCACTATTATTGTGTTAATTTCCCCTTTCATACTTGTTAGCGTTTGTCTTACATATTGCAGTGGTCCTATATTGGGTGCATACATATTTATAATTGTTACATCTTCTTTTTGGATTGATCCTTTGATCATTATGTAGTGTCCTTCTTTGTCTCTTTTCACAGACTTTGTTTTAAAGTCTATTTCATCTGATATGAGTATTGCTACTCCTGCTTTCTTTTGGTCTCTGTTTGTGTGGAATATCTTTTTCCAGCCCTTCACTTTCAGTCTGTATGTGTCCCCTGTTTTGAGGTGGGTCTCTTGTAGACAACATATGTAGGGGTCTTGTTTTTGTATCCATTCAGCCAGTCTTTGTCTTTTGGTTAGGGCATTCAACCCATTTACATTTAAAGTAATTATTGATAAGTATGATCCCATTGCCATTTACTTTATTGTTTTGGGTTCGAGTTTATACACCCTTTTTGTATTTCCTGTCTAGAGAATATCCTTTAGCATTTGTTGGAGAGCTGGTTTGGTGGTGCTGAATTCTCTCAGCTCTTGCTTCTCTGTAAAGCTTTTGATTTCTCCTTCATATTTGAATGAGATCCTTTCTGGGTACAGTAATCTGGGCTGTAGGTTATTTTCTTTCATCATTTTAAGTATGTCTTGCCATTCCCTCCTGGTCTGAAGAGTTTCTATTGAAAGATCAGCTGTTATCCTTATGGGAATACCCTTGTGTGTTATTTGTTGTTTTTTCCTTGCTGCTTTTAATATTTGTTCTTTGTGTTTGATCTTTGTTAATTTGATTAATATGTGTCTTGGGGTATTTTGCCTTGGGTTTATCCTGTTTGGGACTCTCTGGGTTTCTTGGACTTAGGTGATTATTTCCTTCCCCATTTTAAGGAAGTCTTCAACTATTATCTCCTCAAGTATTTTCTCATGGTCTTTCTTTTTGTCTTCTTCTTCTGGGACTCCTATGATTCGAATGCTGTAGCGTTTAATATTGTCCTGGAGGTCTCTGAGATTGTCCTCATTTCTTTCAATTCATTTTTCTTTTTTCCTCTCTGATTCATTTATTTCTACCATTCTATCTTCTAATTCACTAATCCTGTCTTCTGCCTTCATTATTCTACTATTTGTTCCCTCCAGAGTGTTTTTGACCTCATTTATTGCATTATTCACTATATATTGACTCTTTTTTATTTCTTCTAGGTCCTTGTTAAACCTTTCTTTCATCTTCTCAATCCTTTTCTCCAGGTTATTTATCCGTGATTCCATTTTGTTTTCAAGATTTTGTATCAATTTCACGATCATTATTCGGAATTCTTTATCAGGTAGATTCCCTATCTCTTCCTCTTTTGTTTGCTTTGGTGGGCATTTATCCTGTTCCTTTACCTGCTGGGTATTCCTCTGTCTCTTCATCTTGTTTATATTGCTGTGTTTGGGGTGGCATTTCAGTATTCTGGAAGTTTGTGGAGCTCTGTTTATTGTGGAGTTTCCTCACTGTGAGTCGGGTTTGATGGGTGGCTTGTCAAGTTTCCTGTTGGTGTTCTGGTGGGTGGAGCTGGATTTCTCCTCTCTGGCATGCAATGAAGTGTCCAGTAATGAGTTATGAGATGTCAATGGGTTTGGAGTGACTTTGGGAAGCCTGTATATTGAAGCTCAGTGCTATGTTCCTGTGTTGCTGGAGAATTTGTGTGGTATGTCATGCTCTGGAACTTGTTGGCTCTTGGGTGGTGCTTGGTTTCAGTGTAGGTATGGAGGCGTTTGATGAGCTCCTGTCAATTAATGTTCCCTGGAGTCAGGAGTTCTCTGGTGTTCTCAGAATTTGGACTTAAGCCTCCTGCTTGTGGTTTTCAGTCTTATTTTTACAGTAGCCTCAAGACTTCTCCATCTATACAGCACTGTTGATAAAAACATCTAGGTTAAAGATGAAAAGTTTCTCCACAGTGAGGGACACCCAGAGAGGTTCACAGAGTTACATGGAGAAGAGAAGAGGGAGGAGGGAGATAGAGGTGACCAGGATGAGATGAGGTGGAATCAAAAGAGGAGAGAGTAAGCTAACCAGTTATCCTTTCCTTATGTGAGCTCCACAGTCTGGACCACTCAGAAATGTTCATGGAGTTACACAGAGAAGAGAAGAGGGAGGAAGGAGACAGAGGTGGCCAGGAGGATAAAAGGGGAGATCAAAAGGAAAGAGACAGATCCAGCCAGTAATCAGTTCCCTAAGTGTACTCCACCATCTGGAACACACAAAGAGATTCACAGAGTTGGGTAGAGAAGGGAAGGGGGAGGGAGGAGATAGAGGAGACCTGGTGGAGAAAAAGGAGAGTCCAAAGGGGGAGAGAGCAGTCAAGCCAGTAATCTCGCTCCCAAGTAAAAATGGGTACTGAAGATTGGGTTCTTAACAGTACAAAATTGATAACAAATACCAAAAAGCAAAGATTAAAAATATAGAGTAGAGGTTGGATTTTAAAAAATACAATATTATAGAAAAAAAACAAGGTAACAAAAATTATAAAAGATATATATATATATATATATGAAGTTTGCTTAAAAATAGGGTCTTTTTTTTGAAAAATAGTAGTAAGTTATAAAAATGAAAATTAAAGAAGTAATAAAGGACTTAAAAATAAAAAAAATTAAAGAATGATAGCAAAAATAGTAAAAATACATCTAGGACTTTCTCTGGTCTTGTGGGCAGTGTGGGGTCAGTTCATTTTTGGATAGTTCCTTGATCCAGCTTATATTTCTGAAGATCTATAGGCCCCTTCCTATGTAGTTGGTGCTAACTGCAGGGTTTTAATCTATTGCACCTGTCACCTCCAGGGCGGTTCCCTCTGTTTTAACTTCTTCGGTTTGCTGGTCTTTTCAGTGTCTAATTTTCACTCTGACACAAGGGGGTGGAGGTGAACACTTTTTAAGGCTCACTTGTTCAGTTGTGCTGTAGAAAGGGAGGAACACTGCAAACAAATAACTCTGGCATGTGCTCGCAGTGTCTTGGCCACACTGGGTTTGCCCCGCTCACGGTGTGTGTGCTTTCCCTGTCTACATTGCTTAGACTCTAGGTTGCTCTGCCAGAAACTGTCTGAGGCCGCCCCGGGTTGTATGTTCTTCCCAGGTCTAAGCCACTCAGGTTCAGGTACTTGGGTAGTCCTCAGAGGTGCAGACTCAGTTGGACCTGCGTTTTGTGCCCTTTCCCAGGTCCAAGCAGCTCAGGTGACCAGGTGTTTGGCGAGCACGGTCTTTGTGACTTATCACCTCCCCCGTCTCTGCCGCTCCATTTTCTGGGTGTACAACCGGCGTACCTTCTCAGGCAGATTTCAACCATCCAGAATCCCAAGAAGTCTTGATTAGCAATGAAGCCTGCTTGCAGTTTTGTAGATAATACCTCTCTGGGGCTGCGACTGCCCCCGTCTGGCTTTGGCTGCCCCTGCCTGTCACTGGAGGGGGATGGGCTGGTCTGCAGCCAGCTAGCTCTGCTCAGTCCTTTGTTCTGTGAGTGGACCTGGTGGTGTCTTAGGTTAGGGCTTTTCGTGTGGTAGGTATCCCACAGTCTGGTTTGCTAGCCCAAGTTAGTTCCCTCAGATTGCCCTTGGGGCATTCAGGCCTGGTCCTCACTCTAAGAAATGCAGCCTGTGCCTCCGTGCCCAGCCCCTGCTTGCTAGTGGCGGATGAAGGCTTCTGTGCTGCTTCTCCGCTAGGTGTGTTACTGTTGGGCACTTAATCTGTGGGGTTTAATTATTTATTTATTTTTCCTCCCAGTTATGTTGCCATCTGTGGCTCCAAGGCTCGCCACAGACTCGGCAGTGAGAGTGTTTCCTGGTGTTTAGAAACTTCTCTCTTAATTTTAAGACTCCCTTCTCTGGTGGTTCAGATGGTAAAGTGTCTGTCTACAATGTGAGAGACCTGGGTTCGATCCTTGGGTTGGGATGATTCCCTGGAGAAGGAAATGGCAACCCAGTCCAGTACTCTTGCCTTGAAAATCCCATGGACGGAGGAGCTTGGTGCAGGCTACTAACCATGGGGTCGCAAAGAGTCGGGCACAACTGAGCGACTTCACTTTACTCTCCCAGGAAGGAGCTCCATCCCTACCTCTTTTGTCTCTCTTTTTATCTTTTGTATTTTTTCCTACCTCCTTTTGAAGACAATGGGCTGCTTTTCTGGGTGCCTGATGTCCTCTGCCGGCAATCAGAATTGTTTTGTGGAATTTACTCAGTGTTCAAATGTTCTTTTGGTGAATTTGTGGGGGAGAAAGTGGTCTCCCCATCCTATTCCTCCTCTATCTTAGGACCCTCAAAATATATGTTTTCATTCTTCCTGTAGTCTTACTCCTCAGTTTTAGTTATATTTAAATGTATAAATTCAGATGAGGCAAATCTGCAAAAAAGAAAAATAAAAAACAACCATTTACTATTAGATTCATTTATGACTATAGTACTGTAGATAAAAGTTTTGACAAATGTGTGTATATAAATATATGCATTATATGGTACGGAAGTTTTATTTTATTGTTAATGAATTTGTTACATACTTTTAAACAGTGTTTGTCTTGCCAGGGTTTTCTTACTCCTCATTTTTTAATCTCTTTGTTTCTTGTTGCTGATTCTAAACTCTACAGTCATATAGACTCAGATAAATTCTTAAAGAATCTTTGCTCTCTACCATTATGCTCTACCACTTTTTTATTGCAATTATCAATTCTGTCTTTCACTTTTTGACATTTAGATTTTATTTTTATTCAAGAAAATATTCCTTCAATCAACACAAAACAGAGTTAAAATATTCCTTAATTATTTATTAGGAAAGATTATACTATACTGAATGCAGAATAAGGAGAAAAAAAAGCAAAAATAAAACTAATGAAATAACTTGGGCTTGAATTATTCTATAAATATTTTACTTTTCAATGAGCTTGTGTGGAAAAAAACCCTACTGCTTTTATTGTATATTCTGTTTATAAAATTTGAATAATTTTAATTTTCAGGTTTGAACTAAAGTTGAAGATAACTGTATCTTTTTCTCTCCCTCATTGTGGTCAATTAAAGCTAACAATTAAAATGGCAAGAAAATTGATAAATGAGTAAAAATCATAGTAAATTAGTTTAATATCTTAAGAACAGTGATAACATAATAATTGAGTTTCAAATTACAGGGTTCTGCCACAACTTAGTGTTTAATGAATGGCAATGATAGTAAACAAAATAGTCATAAGTCCACATTTCAATATTTCTCTTTTTTATTGCAATTATAGACATTAGTATAGTAAAGTAATTCTTTATAGAATATGAGTAGACTTCTTAGTGCAGTTTTAAATATATCAAAGGGCTGAATGGAGAGTAAATATTTTCCATACATTCCCTTGTTCCCATCCACAATTTCCTTTGTTATTAACATCTTGCTTTGGTGTGGCACATTAGCTATGATTGATAAACTAGTATTGATACATTATTACAGGCATACATTGCCTTACTTCACTTTGCTCTATTCTACATCACAGAAAATGCACTTTTTTACAGATTGAAAAATCGTGGCAATCCTGTTACAAACAAATCTATCAGCAACATTTTCCAATAGCATTAGTTCACTTTGCACTGTACTTTGGTAATTTTTGTAAATTTCAAATATTACTTTTATTTTATTTCTTATAGTGATTTGTGACCAATTATCTTTGATGTTAATACTACTCACTGAAGTTTCAGATGATGGTCAGAAGTTTTTATTAATAAAGTGTTTTTAATTAAAGTATCTAAAGTGATTTTTGTAGGCATAATGCTATTTAATACTTCAATTCACTCACTTCAGTCACTCAGTCATGTCTGACTCTTTGGGAACCCATGGTCTACAGCACGCCAGACCTCCCTGTCAGCCTCCAACTCCTAGAGTTTACTCAAATTCATTTCATTGAGTCAGTGATGCCATTCAACCATCTTATCCTTTGTCGTCCCCTTCTCCTCCCACCTTCAATCTTTCCCAGAATCAGGGTTTTTTCCAGTAAGTTAGTTCTTTGCATCAGGTGGACAGAATATTGGAGTTTCAGCTTCATCATCAGTCCTTCCAATTCATATTCAGGACTGATTTCCTTTAGGATGGACTGGTTGGATCTCCTTGCAGTTCAAGAGACTCTCAAGTGTCTTCTCCAACACCACAGTTCAAAAGCATCAATTCTTCAGTGCTCAGCTTTCTTTATGGTCCATCTCTCACATCCATACATGACTACTGGAAAAAACATAGCTTTGACTAGACAGACCTTTGTTGGCAAATAATGTCTCTGCTTTTTAATATGCTGTCTAGGTTGGTCATAACTTCTCTTCCAAGGAGTAAGCATCTTTTAGTTTCAAGGCTGCAGTCACCATCTGCAGGGATTTTGGAGCCTCCCAAAATAAAGCCTGTCACTGTTTCCACTGTTTCCCCATCTATTAGCCATGAAGTGATGGGACCAGATGCCGTGACCTTAGTTTTCTGAATGTTGAGCTTTAAGCCAACATTTCCACTCTCCTTTTTCACTTTCATCAAGAGGCTCTTTAGTTCTTCTTTGCTTTCTGCCATAAGGGTGGTGTCATTTGCATATCTGAGGTTATTGATATTTCTCCTGGCAATCTTGATTTCAGCTCGTGCTTCATCCAGCCCAGAGTTTCTCATGATGTACTCTGCATATAAGTTAAATAAGTAGGGTGACACTTATTGATGCATCAAGGTGACAGCCTTGATGCACTCTTTTCATATTTGGAACCAGTCTGTTGTTCCTTGTCCAATTCTAACTGTTGCTTCCTGACCTGAATACAGATTTCTCAAGAGGCGGGTCAAGTGGTCTGGTAGTGCTATCTCTTTAAGAATTTTCCAGAGTTTGTTGTGGTCCTCACAGTCAAAGGCTTTGGCATAGTCAATAGAGCAGAAATAGGTGTTTTTCTGGAACTCTCTTGCTTTTTCAGTGATCCAATGGATGTTGGCAATTTGATATCTGAGTCCTCTGCCTTTTCTAAACCCAACTTGAACATCTGGAAGTTCACGGTTCATGCACTATTGAAGCCTGGCTTGGAGAATTTTGGACATTACTTTACTAGCGTGTGAGATGAGTGCAATTGTGTGATAGTTTGAGCATTCTTTGTCATTTCCTTTCTTTGGGATTGGAACGACAACTGACCTTTTCCAGTCCTGTGGCCACTGCTGAGTTTTCCAAATTTGTTGGCATATTGAGTGAAGCACTTTTACAGCTTCATCTTTCAGGATTTGAAATAGTTCAACTGGAATTCCATCACCTCCACTAGCTTTGTTCATAGTGATGCTCCCTAATGCCCACTTGATTTTGCATTCCAGAATGTCTGGCTCTAAGTTGGTGATCACACCATTGTGATCATCTAGGTCCTAAAGATCTTAATAGAGTGTAAATATAACTTTTATATTGAGAAACCAAAAAATCATATGACTTCTTGTATTGCGATATTGCCTTATTGTTGGGGTCTGGAATTGAACATGTAATATCTCTGAAATATGCCAATGATATTTAAAGTCTTCAGTTTACATTATAATTCATTATTTGTGGTGTGCATTTAAGTTTTGGCAAATGCATAATTTATATGTGCACCATTACTGTATTGCACAACATTAGAGTGTAATATAAAATAGTTTCACTGTGCTAAAAATCCCATGTCCCCTATTCATCCTTTCCTTTTACTACTCAACCATAGAAGTCACTGATGCTTTTATTTTCCTAATAGTTTTTCCTTTCTCATAATGCCACATATCTGGAATTATATAGTATATAAATTTTTCAGACTGATATTTTCATATAGCAATATATATTTTAATGTTCCCATGTGTATTTTGTGAGTGATAACTTATTTCTTTTTATTTCCATTGTATGGGTATACCACACTGGGGAGAGAGCAAATGAGCCAATATGGCTTATTCAGGCTCTTTCAAACCGTTTTTGTAAATAATGACTATGTAACTGTTAAGATCATTTATAGCACTGTGCATGTGTGCCTTGAGGTACCCACTTGGTTACAAGCTTCTTTGTGCTGAACACATATGTGAGTTCCACCTAGAAAGTGGCAACATTACTGCTGCATCATGGCTGTGTCCATTGGGTCAGTCATGAGAGGAGAGAATATAGTGTGACTACTGCTACAGTTGCTGTGTCAGCCAGGAGAGAGATTGTGTTGTGTTAGATTATGCTATGGCTGTTGTGCCAGCCAGGAGAGAATAAATGTGTCTACAGTTCTTATGGCTCCTCGCATCTTCTTCCAGCCTCAACTTGTGCCTTGTGTGGGTTCAGCGAAAAGTGTGCACAGTGAGATTCAGTGAGACAACTGGCATCATGAACAGGATGAAGAACAATACACACACTTTATCAATTTGCCTATTAAAGAAAATCTTGATTATTTCCAATTGTTGGTAATTATAGATAATATAAGGGTTTCTGGGGGGGGGGCACTAATGGTAAAGAACCCACCTGCCAGTCCAGAAGATGTGAAATGTGGGTTCAGTCCCTAAGTGGGGAAGATCCCCTGGAGGAGTGCACACCAATACACTCCAGTGTTCTTGCCGGGAGAGCCTCAGGAACAGAGGAGCCTGGTGGGCTATAGTCCATAGGATCACAAAGAGTCAGACACAACTGGAGCAACTTAGCACAGCACAGCCTAGAACATAGATGCTATATATTTATAGAATTTTGTGTGAGTATGTTTTCAATTCAGTTAAGTAAATACCTAAGGGACTAATTTCTGGTTTATATTGTATATGTTTAATTCTCTAAGAAACTATAGAACAGTTTTCTAGTGTTATACTTTTCTTGCATTCCCACCAGCAATGAACATAAGTTCCTCTTTCTTCACATCCTCACCAGCTACAGGTTCAGTCATGATTTTTAGTCATTCTCATAGGTTCTTAGTGACATCTCACTGTTTTATTTTACAATTCTTTAATGACAATAATGGTGATGAATCCGCTGGATCATGGAGAAAGCAAGAGAGTTCCAGAAAAGCATCTATTTCTGCTTTATTGACTATGCCAAAGCCTTTGACTGTGTGGATCACAATAAACTATGGAAAATTCTTCAAGAGATGGGAATACCAGACCACCTGATCTGCCTCTTGAGAAATGTGTATGCAGATCAGGAAGCAACAGTTAGAACTGGACATGGAACAACAGACTGGTTCCAAATAGGAAAAGGAGTACGTCAAGGCTGTATATTGTCACCCTGTTTATTTAACTTATATGCAGAGTACATCATGAGAAATGCTGGACTGGAAGAAACACAAGCTGGAATCAAGATTGCTGGGAGAAATATCAATAACCTCAGATATGCAGATGACACCACCTTTATGGCAGAAAGTGAAGAGGAACTAAAAAGCCTCTTGATGAAGGTGAAAGTGGAGAGTGAAAAAGTTGGCTTAAAGCTCAACATTCAGAAAACGAAGATCATGGCATCCGGTCCTATCACTTCATGGGAAATAGATGGGGAAACAGTGGAAACAGTGTCAGACTTTATTTTTCTGGGCTGCAAAATCACTGCAGATGGTGACTGCAGCGATGAAATTAAAGACGCTTACTCCTTGGAAGGAAAGTTATGACCAACCTAGATAGCATATTCAAAAGCAGAGACATTACTTTGCCAACAAAGGTCCATCTAGTCAAGGCTATGGTTTTTCCGGTGGTCATGTATGGATGTGAGAGTTGGCCTGTGAAGAAGGCTGAGTGCCGAAGAATTGATGCTTTTGAACTGTGGTGTTGGAGAAGACTCCTGAGAGTCCCTTGGACTCCAAGGAGATCCAACCAGTCCATTCTGAAGGAGATCAGCCCTGGGATTTCTTTGGAAGGAATGATGCTAAAGCTGAAACTCCAGTACTTTGGCCACCTCATGCGAAGAGTTGACTCATTGGAAAAGACTCTGATGCTGGGAGGGATTAGAGGCAAGAAGAGAAGGGGACGACAGAGGATGAGATGGCTGGATGGCATCACTGACTCGATGGACATGAGTCTGAGTGAACTCCGGGAGTTGGTGATGGACAGGGAGGCCTGGCATGCTGCGATTCATGGGGTCACAGAGAGTTGGACACGACTGAGCGACTGATCTGATCTGATTTATTATCTGTACACTTTTTTTTGGTAAAGTGTCTTCACATATTTCTGCCTACTTTTAAACTTGTCCTTGTTGTATTCTTATGGAGTTTTAATGATTCTTTTTATATTTTAGATAAAAGTGTTTTATCAAGTATATGTTTTGTAGATATTTTCTCTCTGTTGTGACTTATCTTTTATATCTCTTAGTGTCTTTCACAGAGCAAAAAGTTTTCATTTTAATGAAGTACAACTTAGCAATTTTTTCTTTCATGTATTATATTTCTGAGTTGTTTATAAAAACTCAGTGCCAGAGCAAGGCTAAACAGATTATTTTCCATTATGCTCTCCATATCTTATCATTCAAGTTTTATTGTTTTCCACTTAAATTTAAGTATATTTTCTATTTTGAGTTAATTTTCATGAAAAGTATGCAGTTTATAGCTACAATCATATTTTGAATATGAGTATGTGAATATTCAGTTGCTTTAACACCATTTATAAAAAAGACTATTCTTTCTCAATTGGATTTTCTTTAGTCATATCATAGAGCAGTTGACTATATTCATGTGGATATATTTATGTACTCACTATTCCATGCCACTAATCATTTTGCATATTCTTTCACTAAGAGACTATCATTGAAGCTGTACAGTAAATCTAGAAGTTGAGTAAAGTCAGTCTTCTGATTTTGCTCTTCAGTATTGTCTTGACTATTCTGTGTCTTTTTTTTAACTATATAAACTTGAGAGTCATTTTTCACATATCCACAGGATAACTTGCTAGAAATTTTATTTGAATTGCAGTAAATTAATAAATGAATCTGAGAGTAACTGATAGCATAAACTTTGCTGACAAAGGTCCATTTAGCTAAAGCTGTGGTTTTTCCAGTAGTCATGTATGGATGTGAGAGTTGGATCATAAAGAAAGCTGAACACTGAAGAATTGATGATTTTTAACTATGGTATTGGAGAAGACTCTTGAGAATCCCTTGGACTGCAAGGAGATCCAACCAGTCAATCCTAAAGGAAAACAGTCCTGAATATTCATTGGAAAGACTGATGCTGAAGCTGAAACTCCAATACTTTGACCGCCTGGTGTGAAGAACTGACTCACTGGAAAAGACCCTGAGGCAGGAAAAAATTGAAGGCGGGAGGAGAAGGGGATGACCAAGGGTGAGATGGTTGGATGGCATCACCGACTCAATGAACTTGAATTTGAGCATGCTTCTGGAGTTGGTGATGGGCAGGGAAGCCCAGCATGCTGCAGTCCATGGGGTCAGTTCATGACTGAATGAATGAACTGAACTGAACTGACAGCATAGAGAATATTGAGTCTTCAAATCTATGAATATGGAGTAATTTTTTTCATCAAAGTTTGTAGTTTCTCTCATGTACAACTTATACATATTTAGATGGGTTTTAATCCAAGCATTGCTTTTGAGAGGTAAAGGGTCATGTAAATATACTTGTGTTTTGCAGTTTTAAGTGTCATCGCCTATTGCTGGAACATAAGAAAGCAATTGACATATATTAATCTTATAACCTACAAACTTAAGGACTTATTGTAATGTTCCAGGAATGTTCTAGTCAATTTTATTGCATTTTCTACATAGATATTCATTTCATCTATGAATAGAGACAGTTTTATTATTTTTCTTCTCAATATTTTATTTCATTTTCTTGTATCATTGCATTAGCTAGAGCTCCCATTACACTGTTGAATGGAGAGGTGAGAAGTGACATTCTTGCTTGATCTTAGTGTGAAAGCTTTTAGTTTCTCACTATTAAGTAAAATGTTAACTGTATGATTTTGCAGATGTTCTAGGTAATGAAGTTCTCTTTGGTCTTAGTTTTCTGACAATTTTTATTATGAATGAATGTTAAACTTTATCAAGTGCTTTTTCTGCATCTTTATGACCAATGATGCTTCTTTAGTCAGTTGAAGTTATGGATTATATAAACTTATATTTAATATAAACCTTCCTTGTATTCTTGAAATAAATCACTCTTGATTGTGGCACTCACCTAGAGCCAGAGATCCTGGAATGTGAAGTCAAATGGGCCTTAGGAAGCATCACTATGATCAAAGCTCAAAATTCTCCAAGGCAGTCTTCCACAGTACGTGAACCATGAACTTCCAGATGTTCAAGCTGGATTTAGGAAGGACAGACAAACCAGAGATCAAATTGCCAGCATCCGTTGGATCATCGAAAAAGCAAAAGAGTTCCAGAAAAACATCTATTTCTGCTTTATTGACTATGCCAAAGCCTTTGACTGTGTGGACCACCACAAACTGTGGAAAATTCTGAAAGAGATGGGAGTACCAGATCACCTGACCTGCTTCTTGAGAAATCTGTATAGAGGTCAGGAAGAAACAGTTAGAAATGAACATGGAACAATAGACTGGTTCCAAATAGGAAAAGGAGTACATCAAGGCTGTATATTGTCACCCTACTTATTTAACTTGTATGCAGAGTACATCATGAGAAACTCTGGGCTGGATGAAGCACAAGCTGGAATCAAGATTGCTGGGAGAAATATCAATAACCTCAGATATACACATGACACCACCCTTATGGCAGAAATCAAATAAGAACTAAAGAGCCTCTTGATGAAAGTGAAAGAGGAGAGTGAAGAAGTTGGCTTAAAACTCAACATTCAGAACACTAAGATCATGTCATCTGGTCCCATCACTTCATGGAAAATAGGGGGAAACAGTTGAAACAGTGGCTGACTTGATTTTTGGGGGCTCCAAAATCCCTGCAGATGGTGATTGCAGCCATGAAATTAAAAGATGCTTACTCCTTGCAAGAAAGGTTATGATCATCCTAGACAGCATATTAAAAAGCAGAGACATTACTTTGTCAACAAAGGTTCATCTAGTCAAAGCTATGTTTTTTCCAGTAGTCATGTATGGATGTGAGAGTTGGACTGTAAAGAAAGCTGAGCACTGAAAAATTGGTGCTTTTGAACTATGGTGTTGGAGAAGACTCTTGAGAGTCCCTTGGACTGCAAGGAGATCCAACCAGTCCATCCTAAAGGAAATCATTCCTGAATATTCATTGCAAGAATGATGTTGAGGCTGAAACTTGAATAGTTTGGCTACCTGATACGAAGAACTGACTCACTGGAAAAGACCCTAATGCTGGCAAAGATTGAAGGTGGGAGGAGAAGGGGATGACAGAGGATGAGATGGTTGGATGGCATCACCGCCTCAATGGACATGAGTTTGAATAAATTCTGGGAGTGTTGAGGGACATGGAGGTCTGGTGTGATGAGGTCCATTGGGTCTCAAAGAGTCAGACATGACTGAGCGACTGAAGTGAACTGAACTGATTGTTGCATATAATTTTTCATACATTGTTGGGTTTGACTTGATTTATTTTATTCACTTTTTACATCTGTGTTTATGAGAGATATTGTAGGTTTACTTTTTCTTTTTACAATTTATTTGTCTGGATATGCTGTTGGGAAATGCTGGCATTAAAGGATGTGCTAAAATTTCCCCCTCCTGTTTCTGTTTCCCAAATTAGATTGTAGAACATTGGTGTCATTCTTTCCTTAACTTTTTTGTATAATTCACCAGTAAACACTTTTGGGCCCATAATTTTCTTATTCTGAAGATTATCAATTAATTAAATTTTAATATATAGCAGTTTATTCATACTATTTATTACAATATATTTTAATGAATTTTCATAAATTATGTCTTACAAACAGTGCATTTCATCTATGTTATCTAATGTGTGGGCATACATTTTTTCCCAATTTTTTTTCTTTTTTTGCTCATCTTTTTATGGCCATGGTATCACTAGATCTGGTCCCACTTTTATTTCTGATACCAGTACTTTGTATCTTATCTCTCTTTTTTTTTCTTGATTAGACTATCTAGGAGGTAATCAACTTTATTGATCTTATCAAGGAACCAGCTTTTTATCTCATTGTTTTTCCCACATATATTGGGTTATGTTCTTGGATTTTCTTTCCTTATTCTTAATTTAGATTTATTTTGCTCTTCTTTATCCTCATATCCTAAGTAGAAACTTAACTTACTAACATATGATTTTTATTCTAATTATATACATGAATGCTATGGATTTACCTCTAATGAAATTAAAAGTCGCTTACTCCTTGGAAGGAAAGTTATGACCAACCTAGATAGCATATTCAAAAGCAGAGACATTACTTTGCCAACAAAGGTTCGTCTAGTCAAGGCTATGGTTTTTCCTGTGGTCATATATGGATGTGAGAGTTGGACTGTGAAGAAGGCTGAGCGCTGAGGAATTGATGCTTTTGAACTGTGGTATTGGAGAAGACTCTTGCGAGTCCCTTGGACTGCAAGGAGATCCAAGCAGTCCATTCTGAAGGAGATCGGCCCTGAGATTTCTTTGGAAGGAATGATGCTAAAGCTGAAACTCCAGTACTTTGGCCACCTCATGCAAAGAGTTGACTCATTGGAAAAGACTCTGATGCTGGGAGAGATTGGGGGCAGGAGGAGAAGGGGACGACAGAGGATGAGATGGCTGGATGGCATCACTGACTTGATGGACGTGAGTCTGAGTGAACTCCGGGAGTTGGTGATGGACAGGGAGGCCTGGCGTGCTGCGATTCGTGGGGTCACAAAGAGTCAGACACAACTGAGCGACTGATCTGATCCGATCACTTTTACTTGCAGTCTGCAAATTTTGATGTGTTGTATTTTCATTTTTATCTTACTAAAAATATTTTACATGGCTTTTGATACTTCTTAACCTTTGAGTAAGTTAGAATGTTTAATTTCTCAACTTTGAATATTCATTGGAAGGATTTATACTGAAGATGAAGCTCCAATACTTTGGCTACCTGATGCAGAGAGCCAACTCACTGGAAAAGACCTTGATATTGGGACAAATTGAAGGCAAAAGGAGAAAGGGGATGCAGAGAATGAGATGGTTAAATATTATCACTGACTAAGCTTACATGTTGTTATTGTTAAGTTTCTCAGTCATATCCGACACTTTGTGACCCCCATGGACAGCAGCAGGCCAGACTTTTCTGTCCTTCACTAGCTCCTGAAAGTGAAAGTTAAAAGTCACTCAGTTGTGTCCTATTCTTTGTGACCCCATGGACTATACAGTCCATGAAATTCTCCAGGTCAGAATATTGGAATGGGTAGCCTTTCCTTTCTCCAGGGGATCTTCCCAACCCAGGAATCGAACCCAGGTCTCCCTCATTGCAGGAAAATTCTTTACCAGATGAGCACAAGGGAAGCCCAAGAATACTGGAGTAGGTAGCCTAACCTTTTTCTGGCGGATCTTCCTGACCCAGGATTCGAACTGTGGTTTCCTGCTTTGCAGGCAGATTCCGTACTATCTCCTGGAGATTGCTTAAACTCATGTCCACTGAATCAGTGATGCCATCCAACTATCTCATCCTCTGTCACCTACTTCTCACCTGCCCTCAATCTTTCCCAGTATCAGGATCTTTTCCAATGACTTTACTCTTCATATTAAATCCTTCCAATGAATATTAATGGTTGATTTCCTTTAGGATTGATAGGTTTCATCTGCTAGATGTCTAAGGGACTCTCAAGAGTCTTCTCTAGCACCACAGTTCAAAAGCATCAGGTATTTGGTGTTCAGCCTTATTTATGGTTCAACTCTCAGATTCATACCTGACTACTGGAAAATCAATAAACTTGACTATACAGACCTTCATTGGCAAAGTGATTCCTCTGCTTTTTAAATACACTGCCTAGATTTGTCATAGCTTTTCTCCCAAAGAGCAAGCATCTTTTAAGTTCATGGCAGCAGTCAGTGCCTGCAGTGATTTTGGAGCCCAAGAAAATAAAGTCTGTCACTGTTTCTATTTTTCCCCTCCATTTATTTGCCACGAAGTGATGGGACCGGATATCATGATCTTCATTTTTTGAATGTTCTAAGCCAGCATTTTCACTCACCTCTTTCATCTTTATCAAGAGGTTCTTTAGTTCCTCTTCATTTTCTGTGAATAGGGCGGTGTCATCTGCATATCTGAGGCTATTGATATTTCTTCTGGTGATATTGATTCTGGTTTTTGTTTCTTTCAGCCCAGCATCCTCCATGATGTCCTCTGCATATAAATTAAATAACAGAGTGGCAATATATAGCTTTGATGTACTCCTTTCCCAATTTGAACCAGTCTATTGTTCCATGTCCAGTTCTAACTGTTGCTTCTTTACTTGCATACAGGTTTTTCAGAAAGAAGGTAAAGTGGCCTTGTCTTTCCATCCATTTAAGAATATTCCACAGTTTGTTGTGATCCACACAATCAAAGGCTTTAGCATAGTCAATGAAGCCGAAGTAGATGTTTTTGTGGAATTCCCTTGTTTTTCCTAAGATCCAACAGATGTTGGCAATTTGATCTCTGGTTTCTCTGCCTTTTCTAAATCCAGCTTGAACATCTGGAAGTTCGTGGTTCACATACTGTTGAAGTGTAGCTTGAAGGATTTTGAGGATTACTTTGCTAGCATGCAAAATAAGTATGATTGTATGGTAGTTTCAGCATTCTTTAGCATTGCCCTTCTTTGGGGTTGGATTGAAAATTGGCTTTTTCCACTCCCATGTCCACTGCTGAGTTTGATAAATTTCTCAACATATTATGTCCAGCACTCTAATAGTTTCATCTTTTAGGATTTGAAATAACTCAGCTGGAATTCCACTAGTAGTAATGCTTTGTCTTAGTAATGCTTCCTAAGGCCCACTTGACTTCACATTCCAGAATGTCTTGGCTCTAGATGAGTGACTGCATCATCGTGATATTCCAGGTCATTAAGACCTTTGATATACAGTTCTTCAATATATTTTTGCCACCTCTTCTTAATATCTTCTTTTGTTAGGTCCACAGCATTTCTGTCCTTTATTGTGCCCATTTTTGCATGAAATTTTCCCTTGGTATCTCTAATTTTTTTAATGCAACCTCTAGTCTCATTCTCACTCTATTGTTTTTATCTATTTCTTTGCATTGTTCACTTTAAAAGCCTTTCTTATCTCTTTGCTATTCTTTGGAACCCTGCATTCAGATGGGTATATCTTTCCTTCTCCTTTGCTTTTCTCTTCTTACCTCAGTTATTTGTAAGGCCTCCTCAGACAACAATTTTGCCCTGTTTCATTTCTCTTTCTTGGGCATGGTTTTGGACATTGCCTCCTGTTCAATGTTATGAAACTCCATCCACAGTTCTTCAGGCACTCTATCAGATCTAATCCCTTGAATCTGTTTGATGCTTTCACTGTATAATCATAAGGGATTTGATTTAGTTCATAACTGAGTGGTCCAGTTTTTTTTTTTTTTTTGCTAATTTTTTCAATTTTAATCTGAATTTTGCAATAAGGTGTTTATGATCTGATTCACAGTTGGGTTCTGGTCTTGTTTTACTTGAATGCATTCAGATTCTCTGTCTTCAGCGGCAAAAATATAATCAATTTGATTTTGGTATTGATCATCTGGTGATGTCCATGTGTAGAGTTGTCTGTTGTGTTGTTGCAAGTGGGTGTTTGTTATGACTAGTATGTTCTCTTGGCAAGACTATATTAGCCTTTACCTTGCTTCATTGTGTACTCCAAGGCCAAACTTGCTGTTACTCTGGGTTTCTGTTGACTTCCTACTCTTGCATTCCAGTCACCTATGATGAAAGTGACATCTTTTCTTGGTGTTGGTTTATTCTAGTTTTGTAGATCTTCATAGAGCCATTCAACTTCATCTTTTCCAGCATTAGTGGTTGGGTCATAGACTTGGATTATGGTGATGTTGAATGGTTTGCCTTTGAAATGAACCAAGATCATTTTGTCATTTTTGAGATTGTACCCAAGTACTGCAATTTGGACTGCTTTGTTGACTATGAGGGCTATTCCATTTCTTCTAAGGGATTCTTGCAAACAATAAGAGATAAAATGATAATCTGAATTAAATTCACCTATTCCTGTCCATTTTAGTTTATAGATTCCTAAAATGTCAATGCTTTCTTTTGCCATCTCCTGTTTGACTGCTTCCAATTTACCTTGATTCATGGCCCTAACATTCCAGGTTTCTATGCAATATTGTCCTTTACAGCATCGGAGTTTACTTTCACCACCAAACCTATCCACAATTGGGCATCATTTCTGCTTTGGCCCAACCTTTTTATTCCTTCTGAAGCTATTTCTCCATTCTTCACTGGTAGCATATTGGACGCCTACAGAACTAGGGGGTTCATCTTTCAGTGTCATATTTGTGCCATTTTTTATATATTTTTATTTTATTTTTTAATTTTATTTTATTTTTAAACTTTACAATATTGTATTAGTTTTGCCAAATATCGAAATGAATCCGCCACAGGTATACCTGTGTTCCCCATCCTGAACCCTCCTCCCTCCTCCCTCCCCATACCCTCCCTCTGGGTCGTCCCAGTGCACCAGCCCCAAGCATCCAGTATTGTGCATTGAACCCGGACTGGTGACTCGTTTCATACATGATATTATACATGTTTCATTGCCAATTGAAATTCTCCCAAATCTCCCCACCCTCTCCCTCTCCCACAGAGTCCATAAGACTGATCTATACATCAGTGTCTCTTTTGCTGTCTTGTACACAGGGTTATTGTTACCATCTTTCTAAATTCCATATATATGCGTTAGTATACTGTATTGGTGTTTTTCTCTCTGGCTTGCTTCACTCTGTATAATAGGTTCCAGTTTCATCCACCTCATTAGAACTGATTCAAATGTATTCTTTTTAATGGCTGAGTAATACTCCATTGTGTATATGTACCATAGCTTTCTTATCCATTCATCTGCTGATGGGCATCTAGGTTGCTTCCATGTCTTGGCTATTATAAACAGTGCTGCGATGAACATTGGGGTACACGTGTCTCTTTCCCTTCTGGTTTCCTCAGTGTGTATGCCCAGCAGTGGGATTGCTGGATCATAAGGCAGCTCTATTTCCAGTTTTTTAAGGACTCTCCACACTGTTCTCCATAGTGGCTGTACTAGTTTGCATTCCCACCAACAGTGCAAGAGGGTTCCCTTTTCTCCACACCCTCTCCAGCATTTATTGCCTGTAGACTTTTGGATCGCAGCCATTCTGACTGGCATGAAATGGTACCTCATTGTGGTTTTGATTTGCATTTCTCTGATAATGAGTGATGTTGAGCATCTTTTCATGTGTTTTTTAGCCATCTGTATGTCTTCTTTGGAGAAATGTCTATTTAGTTCTTTGGCCCATTTTTTGATTGGGTCATTTATTTTTCTGGAATTGAGCTGTAGGAGTTTCTTGTATATTTTTGAGATTTGTTGTTTGTCAGTTGCTTCATTGGCTGTTATTTTCTCCCATTCTGAAGGCTGCCTTTTCACCTTGCTAATAGTTTCCTTTGTTGTGCAGAAGCTTTTAAGTTTAATTAGGTCCCATTTGTTTATTTTTGCTTTTATTTCCAATATTCTGGGAGGTGGGTCATAGAGGATTCTGCTGTGATGTATGTCGGAGAGTGTTTTGCCTATGTTCTCCTCTAAGAGTTTTATAGTTTCTGGTCTTACGTTGAGATCTTTAATCCATTTTGAGTTTATTTTTGTGTATGGTGTTAGAAAGTGTTCTAGTTTCATTCTTTTACAAGTGGTTGACCAGATTTCCCAGCACCACTTGTTAAAGAGATTGTCTTTAATCCATTGTATATTCTTGCCTCTTTTGTCAAAGATAAGGTGTCCATATGTGCGTGGATTTATCTCTGGGCTTTCTATTTTGTTCCATTGATCTATATTTCTGTCTTTATGCCAGTACCATACTGTCTTGATAACTGTGGCTTTGTAATAGAGCCTGAAGTCAGGTAGGTTGATTCCTCCAGTTCCATTCTTCTTTCTCAAGATCGCTTTGGCTATTCGAGGCTTTTTGTATTTCCATACAAATTGTGAAATTATTTGTTCTAGTTCTGTGAAGAATGCTGTTGGTAGCTTGCTAGGGATTGCATTGAATCTATACATTGCTTTGGGTAGTATACTCATTTTCACTATATTGATTCTTCCAATCCATGAACATGGTATATTTCTCCATCTGTTAGTGTCTTCTTTGATTTCTTTCACCAGTGTTTTATAGTTTTCTATATATAGGTCTTTAGTTTCTTTAGGTAGATATATTCCTAAGTATTTTATTCTTTCCATTGCAATGGTGAATGGAATGGTTTCCTTAATTTCTCTTTCTGTTTTCTCATTATTAGTGTATAGGAATGCAAGGGATTCCTGTGTGTTGATTTTATATCCTGCAACTTTACTATAATCACTGATTAGTTCTAGTAATTTTCTGGTGGAGTCTTTAGGGTTTTCTATGTAGAGGATCATGTCATCTGCAAACAGTGAGAGTTTTACTTCTTCTTTTCCAATTTGGATTCCTTTTATTTCTTTTTCTGCTCTGATTGCTGTGGCCAAAACTTCCAAAACTATGTTGAATAGTAATGGTGAAAGTGGGCACCCTTGTCTTTTTCCTGACTTTAGAGGAAATGCTTTCAATTTTTCACCATTGAGGATAATGTTTGCTGTGTGTTTGTCATATATAGCTTTTATTATGTTGAGGTATGTTCCTTCTATTCCTGCTTTCTGGAGAGTTTTTATCATAAATGGATGTTGAATTTTGTCAAAGGCTTTCTCTGCATCTATTGAGATAATCATATGGTTTTTATTTTTCAATTTGTTAATGTGGTGTATTACATTGATTGATTTGCGGATATTGAAGAATCCTTGCATCCCTAGGATAAAGCCCACTTGGTCATGGTGTATGATCTTTTTAATGTGTTGTTGGATTCTGATTGCTAGAATTTTGTTAAGGATTTTTGCATCTATGTTCATCAGTGATATTGGCCTGTAGTTTTCTTTTTTTGTGGGATCTTTGTCAGGTTTTGGTATTAGGGTGATGGTGGCCTCATGGAATGAGTTTGGAAGTTTACCTTCCTCTGAAATTTTCTGGAAGAGTTTGAGCAGGATAGGTGTTAGCTCCTCTCTAAATTTTTGGTAGAATTCAGCTGTGAAGCCGTCTGGACCTGGGCTTTTGTTTGCTGGAAGATTTTTGATTACAGTTTCCATTTCCGTGCTTGTGATGGGTCTGTTAAGATTTTCTATTTCTTCCTGGTCGAATTTTGGAAAGTTGTATTTTTCTAAAAGTTTGTCCATTTCTTCCACGTTGTCCATTTTATTGGCATATAATTGTTGATAGTACTCTCTTATGATCCTTTGTATTTCTGTGTTGTCTGTTGTGATCTCTCCATTTTCATTTCTAATTTTATTGATTTGATTTTCCTCCCTTTGTTTCTTGATGAGTCTGGCTAATGGTTTGTCAATTTTATTTATCCTTTCAAAGAACCAGCTTTTGGCTTTGTTGATTTTTGCTATGGTCTCTTTTGTTTCTTTTGCATTTATTTCTGCCCTAATTTTTCAGATTTCTTTCCTTCTACTAACCCTAGGGTTCTTCATTTCTTCCTTTTCTAGTTGCTTTAGGTGTAGGGTTAGGTTATTTATTTGACTTTTTTCTTGTTTCTTGAGGCGTGCCTGTATTGCTATGAACTTTCCCCTTAGGACTGCTTTTAAAGTGTCCCATAGGTTTTGGGTTGTTGTGTTTTCATTTTCATTCGTTTCTATGCAAATTTTGATTTCTTTTTTGATTTCTTCTGTGATTTGTTGGTTATTCAGCAGCGTGTTGTTCAGCCTCCATATGTTGGAATTTTTAATAGTTTTTCTCCTGTAATTGAGATCTAATCTTACTGCATTGTGGTCAGAAAAGATGCTTGGAATGATTTCTATTTTTTTTTTTTTGAATTTACCAGGGCTAGATTTATGGCCCAGGATGTGATCTATCCTGGAGAAGGTTCCTTTTAATAATGTTCATGGGGTTCTCAAGGCAAGAATGCTGACGTAGTTTGTCATTCCCTTCTCCAGTGGACCACATGTTGTCAGGAATCTCCACTGTGACCCATCCGTCTTGGGTGACCCTACATGGCATGCCTCAATAGTTTCATTGAGTTACACAAATCTGTGATCCATGTGGTCATTTTGGTTAGTTCTGTGATTGTGGTTTTCATTCTGTCTGCCCCCTGGTGATTGAGGATAGGCGGCTTGTGGAATCTTCTTGATGGGTGGGACTGGCTGTGGGGAGAACTAGGTCTTGTTCTGATGGGCAGGACAATTCTCAGTAAATCTTTAATCTAATTATCTGCTGATGGATGGGGCTATGCTCCCTCCCTGTAGTTTGGCCAGAGGTTGCCCAGTCCTGGTGTTTTGTAGTCCCTATGGAAATATTTTATATTCTCATGGCTCAGAGGTTAAAGCGTCTGCCTGCAATGTGGGAGACCTGGGTTCGATCCCTGGGTTGGGAAGATCCCCTGGAGAAGGAAATGGCAACCCACTCCAGTATTCTTGCCTGGAGAATCTCATGGATGGTGGAGCCTGGTGGGCTACAGTCCACGGGGTCGCAAAGAGTCGGACATGACTGAGTGACTTCACACACACACATATTGGGCCTAATGATGACCCCTTCCAAGAGGACTTATTCCAACTTGCTTCAACTTCTAGGAATGCTGCTGCCAGTGCCCCTGACCCTATGGCAGGCCACTGTTGGCCCACACCTCCACCAGAGACTCCAAGACATTCACAGGCAAGTCTGGATCAGTCTCTTATGGGGTCACTGCTCCTTTCTCCTGGGCCCTGGTGCTTACAAGATTTTGTTTGTGTCCTCTGAGTCTCTGTTTCCCCTCATCTTTGAAAATTTTTAAATCAAATCTCACTGACATTCAAAGCTAGATTCCCCAGTGATTCCCAGGCCCTTTTCTGGATCTCCAGATTGGAAAGTCTGTTGTGGGGCCTAGAACCTTCTGGTATAATTGTTCTCCAGTTTGTGAATCACCCACCTGGCAGCTCTATGGTTTGACTAATAGCAATGTCCTCCAAGACGATTCTTACCACATTACATGGCTCCCAGGACTGTTGCTGCCAGTGCCCCTGTCCCCGAAGCGGCCACTGCTGACCCATAACTCTGCAGGAAACCCTCAAACACTCAGGAAGGTCTGGTTCAGTCTCTTGTGGTGATCACCACTCCTTTCCCTGGGTCCTGATCTACACAAGTTTTCGTTTGTGCCCTCCGAGAGTATGAAGTTTGAGGTTTGCTTTTAAATGTAACTTAAATGTGTTTGCACCCCTCTTCCTGTAATATTGTGGCTTGTCCTTGTCTTGTTTTGATGGGTTCCAACATCCTCCAGTTGATTGTCAGCAGCTAGTTGCGAATTTGGTGTCCTCACAGGAGATGAGTGCAGGTCCTTCTAACCCACCAAAAACCAAACAAAAAAACCAAACCAAAACAAAAACAAAGGAGATGAATGAGAGCAAACTGCAGGAGACAGTGGATGACAAAGGAGCCTGACGTGCTGCAATCCATGACATCACAACTGAACAACAATTTCATAGCCAATTATTTGGGTATTTTTATGCTACATTCCTATAATTTTCTAATTTCTGAAAGCATATTTTCTATTATGTCTATTTTTCTAAATTTGATCTGACATGTGTCTTATGACCAAGAAAGTTGTCTATATTGGTGAAATTTTTACATGAGCTTGAGGATAACATATATTCTGGCTTTGTTGTGGAATAAGTATTTTATAAATGTCAATCACATCCAGTTAATTGATGGTGCTGTTCAGTTCAACTTTATAGCCTTAATGATTTTCTGCCTGCTAGATCTGTCAGTTACTAAAAGAGGGGTGCTTAAGTCTCCAACAATTAATATAATATAAGATTTATCTATTTTTCCATAGTTCTGTTTGTAGTTCCTCATGTATTTTTTCATTTGTCTTAAAGGTTGAGGACTGCTATGTTCTTGGAAAGTTGACTCCTTTATTATTTTGCAATCTTTCTCTTTATGTCACTAATTTTTCTTGCCCCAAATTTTTGTTGAAAAGTATATATTATACCTTTCTTTTAACTAGTAAGTATTTATCTTTCTCCATCCCTTTACTCTTATGAGTTTTTATATTTAAAGTTGATTTATTGTAGACAGCATATTATAGAGTTTTTAAAACCCATTCTCACTCTTTTATTTGATGTTTATTTAGATAATTTACATTTAAAGTGACTGTAATATACTTGGATTAATATCTATATTGTAATTGTTTTCTATTTATTGCTTTTCTTTGTTTCACTTTCTCTTCTCTTTTTCTTCTTTCTCTGGTTTTAATTGAGCATTTCATGTGATTCTGTTTTACTTCCTATCAACACATCAGTTATGCTTCCTTAATTTTTAAATCTATTGATTGTCCAATAAGCTGCGATATACATTTAAAATTAATCCAAATTCTCTTTCAAATAACACTATACCACATTATAGTAGTGCACGTATAGGTTCAACTTGGAGATATTATGGGTTCAGTTCTAGATCACTGCAATAAGGCAAATATTGCAATATAGTTTGTCACATGGATTATTTGATTTCTCAGTTCATATAAAATTTCTGTTTATTGTTTGCAAGTATGCAAACTATTATTTAACTAGTAGTATGTCTAAAAATTGATGCACATACCTTGATTAAAAATACTTTATTACTAAAAACACTAAACATCATCTCGCCCTTCAGGCCTCCCTGGTGGCTCAAATGGTAAAGAATCTGCCTGAAATGCAGGAGGTCACCTGTAATTCAGGAGGCCTGAATTCGATGCTTGGGCTGGAAAGATCCCTTGGAGACAGAAATGGCAACCCACTCCAGTATTCTTGCTTGGAGAATCCCATGGAGAGAGGAGCCTGGCAGGTGATGGTCCATAGGCTTGCAAGGAGTCAGACAGGACTTAACAACTAAACCACCACATCTGGCCCCTCTATGAGTCATAAGCTTTTTGTTAATGGAGTGTCTTGCCTTGATGTTGATGGCTGTTGCCTCTCAGGATGATTGTCACTGAATGTTGGGTTGACTTTGGTAATGTCTTAAAATAAGACAGCAATGAACTTTGATGAACAGATTTACTTTTCCTTTTAGACAATTTTTCTGTAGCATATAATGTTGTTTGATAGCATTGTGTCATCAGTAAGATTTATTTTTTCAAAATTGAAATCAATTCTTTAAAACCCTGCTACTGCTTTATCTATATCATAAATCCTTTATTGTAATATTCTAAATCATTAATTGTAACTTCAACAATTTCGCTTCATTTCCACCAAGAACAGATTCCACATAAGGAAACACTTTGCTCATTCATAAAATACAACTTACCATCTGTGACTATTTTATGATAAATTGCATAAATTCAGTTACATTTTCAGGTTCCACTTCTAATTCTAGTACCCTTACTATTTCCACTACATCTGTGGTTACATAATGCACTAAAGTCTTGGTAAACCCTCAAACTCATTGATGAAGGTTGGAGTCAACTTTTTCCCAACCCTTGTTATTTTTACCTCTTCCATTGAATCATCAATGTTCTTAATGGCTCTAGAGTGGTGCATCCTCTCCAGAAGATTTCCAATTGTCTTTGCTTTGATTTATCAGAGGAATTACTATTTATAGCAGTTATCAGCTCAGTTCAGTTGCTCAGTCGTGTCTGACTCTTTGCGACCCCATCAATCGCAGCAGGCCAGGCCTCCGTGTCCATCACCAACTCCTGGAGTTCATCCAAACTCATGTACATCGGCTGATGATGCCATCCAGCCATTTCATCCTCTGTTGTCTCCATTCTTCTCCTGTCCCCAGTACCTCCCAGCATCAGAGTCTTTTCCAATGAATCAACTCTTCGCATGAGGTGGCCAAAGTACTGGAGTTTCAGCTTCAGCATCAGTCCTTCCAATGAACACCCAAGACTGATCTCCTTTGGATGGACTGGTTGGATCTCCTTGCAGTCCAAGGAACTCTCACGAGCTTTCTCTAACACCACAGTTCAAAAGCATCAATTCTTTAGCACTCAGCTTTCTTTATAGTCCGAATCTCACATCCATACATGACTACTGGAAAAACCATAGCCTTGACTAGATGGACCTTTGTTGGCAAAGTAATATCTCTGCTTTTTAATATGCTGTCTAGGTCGGTCATAATTTTCCTTCCAAGGAGTAAGTGTCTTTTAATTTCATGACTGCAGTCGCCATCTGCAGTGATTTTGGAGCCCCCCCAAAAATAAAGTCTGACACTGTTTCCACTGTTTCCCCATTTATTTCCCATGAAGTGATGGGACCCAGATGCCATGATCTCAGTTTTCTGAATGTTGAGCTTTAAGACAACTTTTTCACTCTCCTCTTGCACTCTCATCAAGAGGCTTTTTAGTTCCTCTAAACTTTCTGCCATAAGGGTGGTGTCATCTGCATATCTGAGGTTATTGATATTTCTCCTGGCCATCTTGATTCCAGCTTGTGCTTCTGCCAGCCCAGCATTTCTCATGATGTACTCTGCATATAAGTTAAATAAGCAGGGTGACAATATACAGCCTTGATGTACTCCTTTTCCTATTTGGAACAGTCTGTTGTTCATGTCCAGTTCTAACTGTTGCTTCCTGAGCTGCATACAGGTTTCTCAAGAGGCAGGTCAGGTGGTCTGGTATTCCCATCTCATTTCAGAATTTTCCACAGTTTATTGTGATCCACACAGTCAAAGGCTTTGGCATAGTCAATAAAGCAGAAATAGATGTTTTTCTGGAACTTCTTGCTTTTCAATGATCCAGCACATGTTGGCAATTTGATCTCTGATTCCTCTGCCTTTTCTAAAACCAGCTTGAACATCTGGAAGTTCACCATTCACGTATAGCTGAAGCCTGGCTTGGAGGATTTTGAGCATTACTTTACTAGCGTGTGAGATGAGTGCAATTGTGCAGTAGTTTGAGCATTCTTTGGCATTGCCTTTCTTTGGGATTGGAATGAAAACTGACCTTTTCCAGTCCTGTGGCCACTGCTGAGTTTTCCAAATCTGATGGCATATTGAGTTCAGCATTCTCACAGCATCATCTTTCAGGATTTGAAATAGCTCAATTGGAATTCCATCACCTCCACTAACTTTGTTCATAGTGATGCTTTCTAAGGCCCACTTGACTTCACATTCCAGGATGTCTGGCTCTAGGTGAGTGATCACACCTTCATGATTATCTGGGTCGTGAAGCTCTTTTTGTACAGTTCTCCTGGGTATTCTTGCCACCTCTTAATATCTTCTGTTTCTGTTAGGTCCATTCCATTTCTGTCCTTTATTGAGCCCATCTTTGCATAAAATGTTCCCTTGGTATCTCTCATTTTCTTGAAGAGATCTCTGTTCTTTCCCAATCTCTTGTTTTCCTCTATTTCTTTGCATTGATCGCTGAGGAAGGCTGTCTTATCTCTCCTTGCTATTCTTTGGAACTTTGCCATCAAATGCTTATATCTTTCCTTTTCTCCTTTGATTTTTGCTTCTCTTATTTTTACAGCTATTTTAAGGCCTCCTCAGACAGCCATTTTGCTTTTTTGCATTTCCTTTCCATGGGGATGGTCTTGATCCCGGTCTCCTGTACAATGTCATGAGCCTCCATCCATAGTTCATCAGGCACTCTGTCTATCAGATCTAGTCCCTTAAATCTATTTCTCACTTCCACTGTATAATTATAAGGGGTTTGATTTAGGTCATACCTGAATGGTGTAGTGGTTTTTCCCTACTTTCTTCAATTTTAGTCTGAATTTGGCAATAAGGAGTTCATGGTCTGAGCCACAGTCAACTCCTGGTCTTGTTCTTGCTGACTGTATATAGCTTCTCCATCTTTGGCTGTAAAGAATATAATCAATCCGATTTTGGTATTGACCATCTATTTGGTGATGTCCATGTGTAGAATCTTCTCTTGTGTTGTTGGAAGTGGGTGTTTACTATGACTAGTGCGTTCTCTTGGCAAAACTCTATTAGTCTTTGCTGTGCTTCATTCCATATTCCAAGGCCAAATTTGCCTGTTACTCCAGGTGTTTCTTGACTTCCTACTTTTGCATTCCAGTCTCCTATAATGAAAAGGACATCTTTTGGTGTTAGTTCTAAAAGGTCTTGTAGGTCTTCTTAGAACCGTTAACTTCAGCTTCTTCAGCATTGCTGGTTGGAATGGTTTGCCTTGGAAACGAACAGATATCATTCTGTCGTTTGTGAGATTACATCCAAGTACTGCATTTTGGACTCTTGTTGACCATGATGACTACTCCATTTCTTCTAAGGGGTTCCTCCCCGCAGTAGTAGATATAATGGCCGTCTGAGTTAAATTTACCCATTCCAGTCCATTTTAGTTCTCTGATTCCTACCTAGAATGTCGACGTTCACTCTTGCCATCTCCTGTTTGACCACTTCCAATTTGCCTTGATTCATGGACCTAACATTCCAGGTTCCTATGCAATATTGCTCTTTATAGCATTGGACCTTGCTTCTATCACCAGTCACATCCACAGCTTGGTATTGTTTTCGCTTTGGCTCCATCCCTTAATTGTTTCTGGAGTTATTTCTTTACTGATCTCCAGTAGCATACTGGGCACCTACCGACCCGGGGAGTTCCTCTTTTAATATCCTATTATTTTGCCTTTACATACTGTTCATGGGGTTTTCAAGGCAAGAATACTGAAGTGGTTTGTCATTCCCTACTCCAGTGGACCACATTCTGTCAGACATCTCCACCATGACCCGCCCGTCCTGGGTGGCCCCACACAGCATAGCTTAGTTTCATTGAGTTAGACAAGGCTGTGGTCCATTTGATCAGATTGGCTAGTTTTCTGTGATTATGGTTTCAGTGTGTCTGCCTTCTGATGCCCTCTCGCAACACCTGTCATCTTACTTGGGTTTCTCTTACCTTGGACGTGGGGTATCTCTTCATGGCTGCTCCAGCTAAGCACAGCTAAGCACAGCTGCTGCTCCTTACCTTACCTTACCTCATGGCCACCCCTCTGACTTTGAACATGTAGAACTCTCGGCCCTCCTGCGCCTGCACAGCCACCGCTCCTTGGACATGGAGCAACAGCAGTTATAGTTTCCTAAAATGTATTTTTTTTTTTTTTTTCTAGTAATAAGACTTAAGAGTTGAATTTACTTACTGGCCCGTGGGCTGCAGAAAGGATGTTGTGTTAGTAGTCATGAAAAAAACACTAATCTTATACATCATCATCAGAACTGTTGCGTAACCTGCTGCATTATCAATGAGCTGCTGCTGCTGCTACTGCTAAGTCACTTCAGTCGTGTCCGACTCTGTGCAACCCCATAGATGGCAGCCCATCAGGCTTTCCCGTCCCTGGGATTCTCCAGGCAAGAACACTGTTGTGGGTTGCCATTTCCTTCTCCAATGTGTGAAAGTGAAAAGTGAAAATGAAGTCACTCAGTCGTGTCCGACTCTTCGAGACCCCATGGACTGCAGCCTACCAAGCTCCTCCGTCCATGGGATTTTCTAGGCAAGAGTACTGGAGTGGCTTGCCATTGCCTTCTCCGTATCAATGAGCACTAATATTTTAAAAAGAAAATTTTTATAGGTCTCAACAGTGGGCTTAAGGTATTTACTAAACCAAGTGTTGTCATCCAGGCTTTGTTGTTCCATTAATAAAGCACAAGCCTAGTAGATTTAGCATGATTCTTGAGGGCTCTAGGATTTTCAGAATAGTAAGTGAGCACTGACTTCAACCTCAAATCACTCACTACATTAGCCCATAACAAAAGTGTCAGTCTGACCTTTGAGGCTTTGATGCCAGCATTGACTTCTCTCTAGCTGTGAAAGTTCTTGATGCCATCTTCTTTCAATAAAAGGCTGTCTCACCTGCATTGAAAAACTATTGTTCAATTCATCCACATTTATTATTTATCTTAGCTAAATCTTCTGGATATCTTGATGGAGTGTTGACCTCAATGCTGGATGCTTCACCTTGCAAATTTATATTATGGAGATGGATTCTTCCTTAAACGTCAGAAAGTGACCTCTGCCAGTTTACACTTTTCTTCAGCAGCTTCCTCACCTCTCTCAGCCTTCACAGAATTGAAGAGTTAGGGCCTTTCTCTGGATTAAGGGAATGTGGTGGCTGATTTGATCGTCTATCAAGACCACTAAAATTTTCTTCATATTAGCAGTAAGATTATTTTATTTTTTTTATTACATGTATATTCACTGGAGTAGCAGTTCTAATTTCTTTCAAAAACTTCTCCTTTGCATTCACAACTTGGCTAACAACTTGGTACAAAAGGCCTAGCTTTAGGTCTATCTAGGTTTTAGACATACATTCCTCAATAAGCTTAATCATTTCTAGCTTTTGATATATAGTGAGAGAGGTGAGACTCTCCTTTTCACTTGAACATTTAGAAGCTACTGTAGGGTTATTGATTGCCATAATTTCAACATTGCTGTGTCTCTAAAATAGGGAATCCCAAGAAAAGGGAGAGAAAAAGGGAAAGAGCTTGTCAGTGGAGAAGTTGGAATATAAAATATTTATTAAATAGGTTCACCATATTCTATGGGATTGGTTTGTGGCACCCCCAAACAATTACAATAGCAACATTTAGGATTACATATCACAGATCATCAAAAAAATATAATAACAATGAAAAGTTTGAAATTTTGTGGTAATTATCAAAATGTGAAACAGAGACACAAAGTAAGAAAAGTCTGTTGGGACTTTTGTCAATGCGTGGTTACCACAAACCTTCAGTTTGTAAAAACAAAAACTGTTATATCCTTGAAGTACCATAAAGTGAAGTACAATGAAATGAAGCATGCTGAACTCAAAATAGGGTATTGTTTTATTCTTCCCTCCCATACTTTATAGCATTGCTGTCATTCATTTTACTTATACATGTCATACTTCTAAACACATCACTGCTATTATGTATTTCAAAATAACTCATATTATATGAATTAAAAATAATAAAAATATTTATTTCATGTCCATTCATTTCTTCTCTAACTCTTCCTTACTTTATATGGATAGAAGTTTCTAATCTAAATCCTTTCCTTCTCACTGATCAGTCAGTTCAGTCACTCAGTCATGTCTGACTTTGCAGTCCCATGGACTGCAGCACACCAGGCCTCCCTGTCCATCACCAGCTGCTGGAGTTTACTCAAACTCATGTCCATTGAGTTGGTGATGCCATCCAACCATCTCATCCTCTGTCATCCCTTTCTCCTCCAGCCTTGAATCTGATGGATGTCTTTTAATATTTTTTGCAGGTAGGTCTTATGGTTAAAAAAAAAAAAAAAAATTACCTCAACTTGTGTTTGTCTCAGAAAGTTTAATTCTCTTTCATTTTTGAAATGATTTTCTGGTTGGAGAAGTCTAAATTGGTGTCCTTATTTTTTTTATTTCAACACTTTAAATATTTCATTCTACACTCTTCCTGCCTGCATGGTTTCTGAAGAGAATTCTGACATAATTTTAAAGTGGTTTTTTTTATTTTTTATTTTTTTGTAGGTAAGTTTATGTTTTCCCCTTGTGGCTACTAAAATATTTTCTCTTTATCTTTGATTTTGTGCAGTTTGAATATGGTATACATATATTTAGAGTTTTTAGTATTTAACTTGTTTAGATTTCTCTGAGCTTCCTGGAACTCTGTTTTAGTGTCTGTCATTAATCTTAAAATATTACCAGTAATTATAACTGCAAATATTTCTTCTGCTCCTTTATTTCTCTTTTTGTTGTTCCAATTATGTGTATGTTATACCATTTGTAACTGCCTAATACTTCTTTCTATTAACACTAACACTCTAACACTCTTTTCTATTCTTTTGTCTCTCTGTATTTCAGTTTTATATGTTTCTATTGATACATAGCAAATTTCACTCATTCTTTACTCAGCCATGTACAAGGTGATAAAGCTATTAAAGGCATTCTTTATTCCTTTCTAATTTTATTCTGGCACTTCCTTTTAATTATTTCATAGAGTTATCTCTACTTGCATTACCCATCTGTACCTATCTTCATGTGTTACCATTCTTAATGGAGTCTTACCCTTTTAAACATAATTATTTTAAATTTCTTGCCTAATAATTCTAAAACATTTGCATATGTGAGTCTGGTTTTGATGTTTGCTTTGTATTTTCAGACTGTGTTGTTTTGCCTTTTAGTATATTCTTTAATTTTTTGTTGAAAGTCATACTACGACACCCAATAACACAAATTAATGTCTCTTCTTATTCCTTATGTCTACCTCTGACCTATAGAGCTAAAATTTGGAAAAGCTCTGGGAAATCCTCAAACTGGTTTGAGTTTGTTACCTTTTTCAGAGCAACCAAATTAATAAGGGAAGAAAAATATTAAATGATGAACACTATATCTGTCTCTGATTATAGTTTATATTAGATGTTATTGCTACAGAAGGTCTATTGAAGCCCTAATATCTTAAGCTGTTAGACAAATAAACGTTTAATGTCCTTTAAAATTGTGGCAAGTTTGACACATTGGTGCAGAACAACATAATTATGTAAGGGAGAAGTCAATACTGTGGATATTGCAGCTTACAGTTCAGTTAATTTTTGGTAAAAATAGCAATGCCACAAATCCAGCAAAATTTGTGAAGGGTTCTATATGATATCTGTAATTTTTAAACTCCATTGAATTTAGCATAATCACTTGAAAGGAAAACACAGCTTATTTTCTCATGTCAATTTCAAATTTAAAACAGAGAAATGATAAAACACAATATTAATATTAATAGAGAGCCTATCTCTTTAGATGTTTAATTCTTTTTCATTTGATTTTATTTGAGAAAGCACTTTCTATACAAGGCCAACAAAGTGTCCCCTTCACAGTTGGTCATTTGTGAAAGAAGCTTTTGATACACTAAAATGTAGCTTTAAAAATTATTTTTCAAAAAATATTTTGTTTTTAATTTGAGGATAATTGATTTTTACAATGTTTTAGTAGTTTCTGATGTACAAAACATGAATCAGCTATAAGTATACATATATTCCTTCCATCTTGAGACTCCCTCTGAGCCTTCAATTCCAGGTCTCTGGTTCATTACATAACATCAAGCTGAACTCACTGTGTTATATAGCAGCTTCCCAATAGCTATCTATTTTACACATGGTAGTGTAGATATGTCAATGATACTCTCTCAATTCATCCCACACTCTCCTTGCCCTGTTGTGTGCACAAGTAGGTTTTATACATCTATGTCTCTATTCTTACATTGCAAATTGGCCATTTTCCTAGATTCCATATATATGCATTAATGAAGGATACTTGCTATTTTCTCTTTCTGACTATTTCACTCTGTATGACAAATTCTAGATTCATCCACATCACTACAAGTTATGCAGTTTCATTCCTTTTTAAAACTAAGTAATATGGTTGCAGGAAGGGGGACCCCTTCTAGGGCCCAAAACTGGGCTCTTGTCTAACACACGGAAATGAATTGTCCAAGGAGACACATGTGCTGGCAAAACAAGAGATTTTATTGGGAAGGGGCACCCAGGTGGAGAACAGTAGGATAAGGGAGCCCAGGAGAACAGCTCTGCCACGTGGCAGTCTCGGGTTTTATGGTGATGGGATTAGTTTCTGGGTTGTCTTTAGCCAATCATTTTGACTCAGGGTCCTTCCTGGTGGTGCATGCTTTGTTCAGCCAAGATAGATGCCAGAGAGAAAAATTCTGGGAGGTGGTCGGACATGTGGTGTCTCCTTTTGACCTTTCCCGAACTCTTCCAGTTGGTGGTGGCTTATTAGTTCCGTGTTCCTTAGCAGGACCTCCTGTCATATAACAACTCATGCAAGTGGTTACTGTGGTGTCTGGCCAGGGTGGGCGGTTTCAATCAGTGTGCTTCCCCTAACAATATTACATTGTATATATGTACTACAACATTTCTCTCTTTTTAAATTTTTTAAAATTGTAATTAGAGGATAACTGCTTTACAATATTGTGCTGGTTTCTGCCATACATCAACATGAGTCAGCCATGAGTCAGGCATACATGTGTCCCTTCTTTCTTGAACCTCCCTCCCACCTCCCATTCCATCCCACCCTCCTAGATTGTCACAAAGTACCTGATTTGAGCTCCCATACAGCAAATTTCCACTGGATATCTATATGATATATGATATTTTGTGTGTTTCCATGCTACTGTCTCAATTTTTCCCACCCTCTGCTTCATGTCCTGCACCCACAAGTCTGTTCTCTACATCTGTGTCTCCATTGCTACCCTGAAAACAGGCTTATCAGAACCATCTTTCTAGATACCATATATATATGTTAATATGTAATATTATTTTTATCTTTCTGATATTTCATTCTGTATAACAGGACCTAGGTTCAGCCACCTCATTAGGACTGACTCAATGTGTTATTTTTTATGGTTGAAAATATTCTTGTTTATTTTTTATTTAGTTAAAAAAATTTTTTTTTGCATTTTATTTTTTATTTATTTAGTCTTTAATTTAGTTTATTTAAATTGATTTATTTATTTTAACTGGAGGCTAATTACTATATAATATTGTGGTGGTTTTTGCTGCACATTGACATGAATCAGCCATGGGTGTACATGCCTGAACCCATCCCAAACATCCCTCCCACCTCCCTCCCCACCCCCTACCTCTGAGTTTTACCAATGCACCAGCTTTGAGTGCCCTGTTTCATGCATCAAACTTGGACTTGTCATCTATTTCACATAAGGTAATGAAAGGTTGTTTCTGAACCACAAAAGACGCTGGTATTCTTAGCCTCTGAAGGAGAAGAATTCAATCTGGGGCCAGTGACAATGTTTGATCACTCAGAATTTTTGTGTAATAAAGTTTTATTAAAGTATAAAAGAGATAGAGAAAGCTTCTGACATAGGCATCAGAAGGGGACAGAAAGAGTGCCCCTCCTGCTGCTAGTTTTTAGCTGGATGTTATATAGCTACTTCAGTTCAGTTCAGTTCAGTTGCTCAGTCATGTCTGACTCTTTCTGACCCCCATGAATTTCAGCATGCCAGGCCTCCCTGTCCATCACCAACTCCCAGAGTTTACTCAAATTCATGTCCATTGAGTCGGTGATGCCATCCAGCCATCTCATTCTCTGTCGTTCTCTTCTCCTCCTGCCCCCAATCCCTCCTAGCATCAGGGTCTTTTCCAATGAGTCAGCTCTTCACATGAGGTGGCCAAAGTATTGGAATTTTAGCTTTAGTATCAGTCCTTCCAATGAACACCCAGGACTGATCTCCTTTACGATGGACTGGTTGGATCTCCTTGCAGTCCAAGGGACTCTCAAGAGTCTTCTCCAACACCACAGTTCAAAAGCATCAATTCTTCAGTGCTCAGCTTTCTTAGTCCAACTCTCACGTCCATACATGACCACTGGAAAAACCATAGCCTTGACTAGACGGACCTTTGTTGGCAAAGTAATATCTCTACCTTTGAATATGCTATCTAGGTTGGTCATAACTTTTTTTCCAAGGAGTAAGTGTCTTTTAATTTCATGGCTGCAATCATCATCTGCAGTGATTTTGGAGCCCATAAAAGTAAAGTCTAACACTGTTTCCCCATCTATTTCCCATGAAGTGATGGGACCAGATGCCATGATCTTAGTTTTCTGAATGTTGAGCTTTAAGCCAACTTTTTCACTCTCCTCTTTCACTTTCATCAAGAGGCTTTTTAGTTCCTCTTCACTTTCTGCTCTACTAGCAGACTGCAAATTACAGAAAGGAAATGTCTCAAAATGCAGAGACTGGCACCAGGCCCCTCACCCACAGCATGTGTTTTGAGATAACATTGGCACAAGGTGAGTTGTGCTGGGCCATAAAATGATTGACATGAATCTTGAAGAAAGGCAGGTTTCCAAGCAAATAGTCTCATTAACATAGCTTAAGAGGACATTTGCATGAGTAAACCATACTGGTTTGTTAAGTCTGTTCTGAGTCTTAGGCAGGACCAACTTGAAGACAGGGTCTATGGTAAAACATAGTTCATTAGCATAGCTTAAGGCAAATATTTCCATAACAAAAACGCATTAGTTAGCTCAAGATTTGAGAAAAGTTAAGTTTAGGTGTGCCGGGAGCCAGCATGGGAGTTCCCACCCATGACAAAGGTCATGCGGAGAGGCCTGATGTGCAAAGGCGAGTCAGGACTCCAGGACCCCCCACCCCCACCCCAGATCTGCCTGAGCGTCTGCCCCCAAAACCAGAATCTGTCTGTTTTACTATTTTATGACTTTCACCAACTTCTCTGACATTAACAGGGGGCTATCCCCGACCACCTTTCTCTGAAGGAAATCAACTTAGAGCTCTAGTTAATAGGAGAGGCATAATAGGAGTGTTTCAATCCAAACCCCTCAGATGGCTCTCTAACTTGCCTGACAGGTTTACCGGGACTCCTACAGCTATACGATTGTTAACAGTCTCCCAACCACGAGAGGCATGGGAAGCTTAAGATATTCAAATAGTATAGAGCCTCTCGGACAGTTAGAAATTGTTAGAATAGAACTAGTAGAAGATTTCATTGTTGAGCCAATGCTTGCTGCCAAGTTTCCACATCCCCTGTATTGTATCCTTGGAAGTATATTAATTAATATAGTTGGTATATAGAGAAAGTAGTGGCCTTGGTGTTAACAACTTTAGACCCTTAAGGTAATAAATTCTTTCCCTTGTTGTAAACCCACTGCACCTCTGCCCTATAGGAATGCAACTTTATCTAACACTTTTGGAGGATGGCGCCAAACCTTAAAATAATTACTCTTAGAGAAAATAAGTCTTATGGTTGACAAACCTTTATCAGAGTCATAAAATGTTAACAGGCCTTCTGGCCAGAAGATGATGTAAATCACCTAAACCATTTGTATACGATAAGTCTGCAGAAAAGAAAGCCTGGTCTCAATAAGGATCAAAGACTGCTGACTTTGCATGATTTTACACCCCCTATTATCCTCTATCGGAGAAGGCAATGGCACCCCACTCCAGTACTCTTGCCTGGAAAATCCCATGGAAGGAGGAGCCTGGTAGGCTGCAGTCCATGGGGTCGCTAAGAGTCGGACACGACTGAGCGACTTCACTTTCACTTTTCACTTTCATGCATTGGAGAAGGACATGGCAACCCACTCCAGTGTTCTTGCCTGGAGAATCCCAGGGATGGGGGAGCCTGGTGGGCTGCCGTCTATGGGGTGGCACAGAGTCGGACATGACTGAAGTGACTTAGCAGCAGCAGCATTATCCTCTATGCACAACTTAAGGTATATAAGCTCCCTTTGAAAATAAAGCTACAGGCCTTGCTCAAAGCTTGGTCTCCCCTTGTCATTCTTTCTTGCTTCCTTTTCTCTCCTTTTCTTTTCTGTTCTTCCTTCAGGACATATAATTGGAGCAGGGGAGTCCTCTGGGACCACTTACTTGCCTGGGCTTCTAAGACCCACTCAAGAAGGTGCCTAAGGTGGGGCACGTTCAGCGATTCGAGAGGGCGCCTGTGGCCTCTGTGGTCAGAGCAAACCTGATGTAACAGGTTTTATTGACTTTCCATGTAAACCAGTTATAATGAGCCTCTAATCTCTCTGCTTTGCTATCCTTTTCGCCAACGCCGTCCTCCCGAGGGAATCCCTGGATCCAACTGGGGCTGGACCCTGGTATAGGTGGAGCCAGGTATCATCATGGCAACACATAATTTTAAGAGAAACCTCTTTTTAAATTTGTATAGAGAAGGGCAAAAAATCTCAACACTTGAAGTTTGTTTCCTCTTGCCAGATTAAAAAGTGTTTGACACTTATAGTCTATTTCCTCCGTTTGGAGGCCCCTGGCCTTTCTGCCTGTTACCCTATCAGTAATATACATGTTTCAATTCTACTGTCTCAAATCATCCCACCCTCACCTTTTCCCAAAGAGTCCAAAAGTCTGTTCTTTACATCTGTGTCTCTTTTGCTGTCTCGCATATAGTGTTGTTGTTACCATCTTTCTCAATTTCATATATATGTGTTAAAATACTGTACTGTTTTTCTTTCTGAGTTACTTCACTCTGTATAATAGTTTCATCCACTTCATTAGAATTGTTTCAAATGTGTTCTTTTTAACAGCTGAATAATATTCTGTTGTGTATATGTACCACTACTTTCTTATCCTTTCATCTGCTGATGGACATCTAGGTTGCTTTCATGTCCTAGCTATTATAAGCAGTGCTGAGATGAACATTTGGGTACATGTGTCTCTTTCAGTTCTAGTCTCCTCAGTGTGTATGCCCAGCAGTAGGATTGCTGGGTTATATGGCAGTTCTATTTCCAGTTTTTTAAGGAATCTCCACACTGTTCTCCATAGTGGCTGTACTAGTTTGCATTCCCACCAACAGTGTAAGAGGGTTCCATTTTCTCCGCACAGTCTCCAGCATTTATTGTTTGTAGACTTTTTGGTAGCAGCCATCTGACTGGCATGTGATGCACCTTGTTGTGGCTTTGATTTGCATTTCTCTGATAATGAGTGATGTTGAGCATCTTTTCATGTGTTTGATAGTCATCTGTATGTTTTCTTTGGAGAAATGTCTGTTTAGTTCTTTGCCCCTTTTTTCTTGATTGGGTCATTTATTTTTCTGGTATTGAGCTGCATGAGGTGCTTGTATATTTTTGATATTAATTCTTTGACAGTTGCTTCATTTGCTATTATTTTCTTCCATTCTGAAGGTGGTGGTTTCACCTTGCTTATAGTTTCCTTCTTTGTGCAAAAGCTCTTAAGTTTAATTAGGTCCCATTTGTTTATTTTTGCTTTTATTTCCATTACTTTGGGAGGTGGGTCATAGAGGATCTTGCTGTGATTTATGTCAGAAAGTGTTTTGCCTATGTTTTCCTCTAGGAGTTTTATAGTTTCTGTTCTTACATTTAGATCTTTAATCCATTTTGAGTTTATTTTTTATGGTGTTAGAAAGTGTTAATAGTTAATTTTGTATGGTGTTAGAAAGTGTTCTAGTTTCACTCTTTTACAGGTGGTTGACCAGTTTTCCTAGCACCACTTGCTAAAGAGATATCCTTTCTCCATTGCACATTTTTGCCTCCTTTGTCAAACATAAGGTGTCCATAGGTGCATGGATTTATCTCTGGGCTTTCTATTTTGTTTCATTGATCTTATTTCTGTCTTTGTGCCACTACTATACTGTCTTGATGCTCTAGCCCTTTGTAATGTATTCTGAAGTCAGGCAGGTTGATTCCTCCAAGTTTCATTCTTTTTTCTCAAGATTGCTTTGGGTATTTGAGGTTTTTTGTATTTCTATACAAACTGTGAAATTATTTGTTTTAGTTCTGTTAAAAATGCGGATTCATGTTGATGTATGGCAAAACCAATACAATATTGTAAAGTAATTAGCCTCCAATTAAAATAAATAAATTTAAATTAAAAAAAATAAAAATGCTGTTGGTAGCTTGATAGGGATTGCATTGAATCTGTAAATTGCTTTGTGTAGTATACTCATTTTCACTATATTGATTCTTCCAATCCATGAACATAGTATATTTCTCCATCTATTTGTGTCATCCTTGATTTCTTTAATCAGTGTTTTACAGTTTTCTATAATATAGGTCTTTTGGTGATTTAGTAGATTTATTCCTAAGTATTTTATTCTTTTTGTGGTAATGGTGAATAAGATTATTTCCTTAATTTCTATTTTTGTTTTCTCATTGTTAATGTATAGGAATGCAAGAGATTTCTGTTTATTAATTTTATATCCTGCAACTTTTCTATATACATTGATTAGTTCTAGTAGTTTTCTGGTGGTGTCTTTAGGGTTTTCTATGTAGAGGATCATGCCATCTGCAAACAGTCAGAGTTTTACTTCTTTTTTTTTTTTTTTTTCCAATCTAGACTTCTTTTATTTCTTTTTCTTCTCTGATGGCTGTGGCTAAAACTTCCAAAACTATGCTGATTAGTAGTGGTAAGAGTGGGCGCCCTTATCTTTTTCCTAATTTTAGGGGAAATGTTTTCAATATTTCACATTGAGGATAATATTCACTATGGGTTTATAATATATAGCTTTTATTATGTTGAGGTATGTTCCTTCTATGCCTGCTTTCTGGAGAGTTCTTATCATAAACTGGTGTTGAATTTTGTCAAAGTTTTTCTCTGCATCTATTGAGATAATCATATGGCTGTTATCTTTCAAATAGTTAATGTGTTCTGTCACATTGGTTGATTTGTGGTTATTGATGATCCTTGCATCTGTAGGACAAAACGCACTTGGTCATGATGTAGGATCTCTTTAATATGCTGTTGGACTCTATTTGCTAGAATTTTATTGAGGATTTTTGCATCTATGTTCATCAGTGATACTGGCCTGTAGTTTTCCTTTTTTGTGGCATCTTTGCTTGGTTTTGGTATTAGGGTGATGGTGGACTCATACAATGAGTTTGGGAGTTTACCTTCCTCTACAATTTTCTGGAAGAGTTTGAGTAGGATAGGTGTTAACTCTTCTCTAAATTTTTGGTAGAAATCACATGTGAAGCCATCTGGTCCTGGGCTCTTGTTTGTTGGAAGATTTTGATTACAGTTTTGATTTCCAAACTTGTAATGGGTCTGATAAGATTTTCTGTTTCTTCCTGGTTCAGTTTTGGAAGGTTACACTTTTCTAAGAATTCATCCACTTCTTCCAAGTTGTCCATTTTATTGGCATATAGTTGCTGATAGTAGTCTCTTATGATCCTTTGTTTCTGTGTTGTCTGTTGTGATTTCTCCATTTTCATTTCTAATTTTATTGATTTGATTCTTCTCCCTTTTTTTCTTGAGGAGTCTGGCTAATGGTTTATCTATTTTGTCTATCTCCTCAAAGAACCAGCTTTTTAATTTTTGTTGATTTTTGCTATAGTCTCCTTTGTTTCTTTTTCAATGATCTCTGCTCTAATTTTCATGATTTCTTTCCTTCTGCTAACCCTGGGTTTCTTCATTTCTTTTTCTAGCTGCTTTAGGTGTAAAGTTAGGGTATTTATTTGATGTCTCTCTTTCTTCTGTTGTTATGAACCTTCCCCTTAGCACTGCTTTTACTTAATTCCATAGGTCTTGGGCTGTCATGTTTTCATTTTAATTTGTTTCTATGAATATTTTTATTTCCTTTCTGATTTCCTCCATTATTTGTTGGTTATTCAGAAATGTGTTGTTTAGCATTTATATGTTTGTTTTTCTAATAGGTTTTTTCCTGTATCTGACATCTAATCTTACTTCATTGGGATCAGAAAAGATGCTTGAAATGATTTCAATCATTTTGAATTTACTAAGGCTAGATTTATGGCCCAGGATGTGATTTATCCTGGAGAATGTTCCATGTACACTTGAGGAAAAGGTGAAATTCATTGTTTTGGGGTAAAATGTCCAATAGATATCAATTAGGACTAATTGGTCCATTTAAAGTCTGTGTTTCCTTGCTAATTTTCTGTTTGATTGATATATACATAGGTGTAATTAGGGTATTAAAGTCTCCCACTATTATTGTGTTACTGTTAATTTCTCCTTTCATACTTGTTAGCATTTGACTCATGTGTTGAGGTGCTCCTATGTTGGGTGCATATATATTTATAATCGTTATAATCTTCTCCTTGGATTGATCCTTTGATCATTAGGTAGTGTTCTTCTTTGTCTCTTTCCATGATCTTTATTTCAAAGTCTATTTATCTGATATGAGTATTGCTACTCCTGCTTTCTTTTGGTCTGGAACCTTGTCATTTTCCTGATCTTAGAGGAAATGATTTCAATTTTTCACCACTGAAAATGTTTGCCATGGGTTTGTTGCATAGGACCTTTGTTATATTGAAGTAGGTTTACTCTATGACCACTTCCTGGAGATTTTTTATTTTTATCATAAATGGGTAGTGAATTTTGTCAAAATCTTTTTATGTACCTATTGAGATGATCATTTGTTTTTATCTTTCAATTTGTTAATATGGTGTATCACATTGATTAATTTGCATATATTATAGAATCCAAGCATCCCTTGGATAAACCCAACTTCATCATGGTGTATGATTCTTTTAATGTGTTTTTAGATTTTGTTTGATTTCATTTTGTTAAGGATGTCTGCAACTATGTTCATCAGTGTCATTGGCCTGCAATTTTCTTTCTTTCTTTTTTTAACAATATATTTGTCTTATTTTGATATCAATATCATGGTGTTCTCATAGAATGAATTTGGGAGTGTTCCTTCCTCTGCAATTTTTTGGAAGAGCTTGAGAAGAATAAGTGTTAGCTCCTTTCTAAATTTGATAGAATTTGCCTGTGAAGCTATCTGGCCCAGGGCTTTAATTTTTTGGATTATTTTTTAATCACAGTTTTGATTTCAATGCTAATGAGTAGCCTGTTCAAATTTTTTATTGTTTCCTCATTCACTCTTGGAAGGCTACACTTTCCTAATAATTTTTCCATTTCTTCCAGGTTTTGCATTTTATTGGCATATAATTGTGTGTAGCAGTGTCTTAGGATTCTTGGTATTTCTACAGTGTCTGCTGTAAATTCTTTTTTTTTTTTAATTTCTAATTTTATTGATTTCAGTCTTCTCTCTTTTATCTTGATGAATCTGGCTAATGGTTTGTCAATTTTGTTTATCTTTTCCAAGAATATGCATTTAGTTTTTTCCTTAATTGATTTCTACCCTCATAGTGTTGTAGTAAAAAAAAGATGCTTGATACAGTTTCAATTGCCTTAAATTTATGAAGGCTTGTTTCATAACCCAAGATGTGATCCATCCTGGAGAATATTTTGTTTGCAATTAAAGACATATATTCTGCTGCTTTTGGATTGAATGTCTTATAAATATCAATGAAGTCCATCAGTTCCAATGTGTGATTTAAGACCTACATTTTCTTATTAAACATTCTTTTTGTCTAGATCATTTTTACATTTTGTAACTTAGATGTTAAAGTCCTATTATTGTCTTACCGTTGCTTTCCTTTTGTATGACTATTAGCATTTGCCTCTTGTATTGAGGTGTTACTATATTTGATGCATAAATATTTATCACTGTTATGTCTTCTTTGATTGATTCTTTGTTCATTACGTAGTGTCCTTCCTTGTCTCTTTTAATATCCTTTATTTAAAAGTCTATTTTATCAAATATGAGTATTACTACTCCAGCTTTCTTTTGATTTCCATTTGCGTGGAATATTTTTTTCATTTCATCATTTTCAGCTTTATGTGTCCCTAGGTCTGAAGTCAATGGCACCCCACTCCAGTACTCTTGCCTGGAAAATCCCATGGATGGAGGAGCCTGGTGGGCTACAGTCCATGGGGTCGCAAGGAGTCGGACACTACTGAGCGACTTCACTTTCACTTTTCACTTTCATGCATTGGAGAAGGAAATGGCAACCCACTCCAGTGTTCTTGCCTGGAGAATCCCAGGGACAGGGGAGCCTGGTGGGCTGCTGTCTCTGGGGTCGCACAGAGTCGGACACGACTGAAGCGACTTAGCAGCAGCAGCAGCAGCAGGTCTGAAGTGGGTCTCCTATAGATAACATATATATGGGTCTTGTTTTCATGTCTATTCAGCCCATCTATGTATTTTTGTTGGAGCATTTAGTCCTTTTACATTAAAGTAATTATTGATACATATATGTTTCTATTAGCATTTCTGTAATCTTTTTGTGTGTTGTGTTTAAGTCTTTTTCTTCTATTGTGTTTTCTGCCTAGACAAATTCCTTTAGTATCTTTTGTAGAACTGGTTTGGTGGTACTGAATTCTCCTAACATTTCCTTATATGTAAAGCTTGATTTCTCTGTTGACTCTGAATGAATAGACAAGAATGAAAATATTGAGGACACTCTCAGATAACTCTATATAATATTAAAAAACCAGCATTTGAATAATATGTCTCCCAAAAGAATAACAGAAAGAGAAAGGACCTGGGAAAATATTTGAAGAGATTAGTTCAGTTGGTAAAGAATCTGCCTGCAATGCAGGAGACTCTGGTTCAATTCCTGGGTTGGGAAGATTCACTGGAGAAGGGATAGGCTATCCATTCCAGTATTCTTGGGCTTCCCCTGTGGCTCAGCCCCCAGGCACATTGTTGGACAGGTATCTTGGTCCTGAGTTTGTAGGGCCATGCCATAGATTTTCTGTGGTATTCTCACTCTCTCCAGACTATCACAGCTGCTTGACCCTTATTCCAACAGCCCCAAATGCTTCCTTTCTGTCCAAACCAACATCCCTGTATGCAGGAATCTCTCCCCACCTCAGCTCCTCCACCCTGGGGTGAATGTCCAGCCCTGTTTGCTCTCATCCTCCTTTTCCCATCTTTTGTCCTACCAAGTTATGCTTGGATCTGTATGGTACTTCTGATGATCAAGGTCTCCCCTAGTTTTCATCAGTGTTCTGTGAGAACTATTGCATCTGTAAATGTTTTCTTGATGTTGTTGATACAGATGCACTCTACCTCCACCTTCTCCTTTGCCATCTTGAAACTCCTCTGTCTCTGTCTTCTTGAAATGGAAACAGTTTAACTATACTCAGAGATAAAATATGGTTACTTTACTTTTCATTATTTTCATAATAATTCATTCATTTAGCAAGCATTTACTGAGTACCTATTATGTATCACTGTTTCAGTGTTAGAGATCTGAAAGTCTGCCTGGGATATCTCTGCTGTCAATGATTTTATATTCAGATAATGTGTGTGGCAGAAAGTAAATATCACTAGTTAAACAGAAAATGGTAAAATATCAGGTAGGCATAAATAATGAGAAGACACATTGATTTGTGCTATTAGATTAAAAAGGGGTGAGGATTACTCTTTGAGATCAAGTGGTCAGAGTATGTCTCTCTGGAGAGGTGACAATGAACAGAGATCTGAATAAAGTTGAATAGAGCCTCCTGCAAAATATTTGCTTAAAGAACATTGTAGTCAGAATAAAGAGGTCATGAAAAAGTGTTCGTATTATTGTTTGGTATATTGGAGAAATTTAAAAAATGCTCATGTGGTAAGACATTATTTTGAAGATTTTATTCAGAAGTTGCCAAATGCCCTGAAATGAGTTTATTTATGGATTTAGCCAGCGGTTTGCAAATGCAGATGCAAAGTAGAATGATTTGATCCATAGAAGCCACTAATATCTGAATTCTATCTCTAAACATTTTGACTTAATTAGTATTGTATGCAACCGAGGCTGTTGAATTTTTAGAAGTTTACCTAGTGGTTCTAATATGCAGCAGATTTTGGCAACTTAGCTACAGTCTAAGTTGTTTTTGAATCTTTGCACAACATAAATATCAAATTACATAACAGAAAATCAACTTCACAATCTATCCTCAATTTCTCCAAAGTCATATCTACCACTATTCTCAAGTCCTTTTCCTTCTCAGTGTTCTGCTTATGCAGGGCACTATATGCATGAATTTTCTTTCTTTTTGCCCACTCTCTCTCTTTGAGTAGCTTCCAATTCAAATTTAATTTCAGATGTCTCTTGTAGAGTCTTCTATCTCTGCCAGATTAGTGTGTCCATTATTCCAGATTCCCTGCATATTTTTATTACCTTTTTTCCAGCATAATTATCAGTGACACCCATTTTACTCACAAAAGAGCTCTTTTGTACCATAATTTATATGGTCATGTTTTAATCTGTTCCCATATTTCACATAATGTTTATAATTTGTCAAAGCATACTATAAAATTTAATTAACTTTGGTACATCCCTTATTATTTTGCAAACTCTATAAGGGTAAGATTGTACTGTATTCTGTTTTGTAAACTTCATAAGAACATTGCCACAATAATTATTCACATACATTGTTGAAATGATTTAATGTATGTATAGAAGTTAATACATAAAAGGAATATGTAGCATTTTAATAAAATGGCCTCAAATATTTATATTTTTAATTTTATTTTTATTTTTTATTTTTTTTAATTTAATTTTATTTTTTTAAACTTTACATAATTGTATTAGTTTTGCCAAATATCATAGCTCTTACATTTTAGGCCAATCTTCAGTCAGCTGTCTAGAATATTGTGGATTGAATTTGCACAAATCCAGTTAAGATCACATCTACAACACAGTGACAATGATTTTACCAATACAGTCTGAAGCAAATTGAGGTCAGTGTACATTTTCTCAAGGCCTTGCTCTCAGCTTTTTTCCATGAACTGCAGAAGGCTTCAATTTACTGAAGCACTGAGGTAGGTAAGATCCAATCAAAGTAAAGGCAAAATCAATAAATACTAACTTCGAAGGGCTAAATAGTAGTGACATCAGTCATGAAGAGAAGTTGTTTGTAGATATGAAACACTCTTGTTCTATAATGGTAGGAGAATAAAACTTCAACTATGACCATGGTATATTTGCTTTATTTGTTTTATTTATCCTAACATATTTAACATGCATACAAAGAGATTCAAAATGAATTTCATTTTATATATAGATTTATGCCTAACAAGGAGAAAAAATTTGATCTTATTATTATAATATGAAAATATTTAACTATTGTAACATTTCTGCTATAGTCTAACAATAATCACTTAGAAAATGCTTTTAATGTTTGTGAATGTTTACAAACATTGTTACTTCGTTTAAAATTAATACTTTTCAGGTGTATGTGCAAATGTATACATGGATTTTACATCTAGAGCAAAATGTCTTCAATATAGAGGAAAAGAAGAACTATATATCAAAAATATATAGAAAAGTAGTTTAAAGGACATGGTATTTGAGTCCAAACTTTGCCACTTTTATGCTGTATGGGCTTATTTATCTTCATTAATCCTGTTTGTAATACAATTATATTTATCTAATATGGTATTTTAAGTACAAGAAAATATACGCCTTAAATATTTATCAGATAAATGAATAAGTGACAGCATGCAATAGTAAATAATCAACTAATTGATGGCATGCAAGGGGAGGGCACTAGTTTTTCCATCAATAATTTTGTAAATATCAAATGAGTAAAATTATTTGAGTGCCAAATGTAACTTGTAACATAGTTTGTTTCCAGTTTATTTTTTACTAATTTTAATATGGTTATCCACTTTCCTTTCATTGATTCATAAATCAACCAGGGGTAATTGTTCTATTTAACCATTTATGTCTCACAAAACCATTGGTTTTATATATAATTTCATAGTTTCATTCTTCATACAAATTCCTACAAAGATTATACCTTGCATCTATTTTTTTAAATCTGTGGAAATAAAATTAAGGGAAGAATTATGCACATCTTGTGTTTAATATGGTCACATAGAAAGCTGTAATCCTGAACTCATGACAATATTGTAAAATGATTTTTACATTACTCTATCACACAGTTCATTGTTCCATATCTAGTACATGTGTGTAGTCAGTCTGACTCTTTGTGATTCCATGGACTTTAGCCCACCAGATTCCTCTTTCCATAGAATTTTCCAGGAAAGAATACCTGAGTGGGTTGCCATTTCCTACTCCAGGGGATCTTCCTGACCCAGGGATTGAACCCATATCTCTTGTGTCTCTTGCATTGGCAGGGGGGTTCTTTACCACCTGGGAAGCCCCAATACAGAGAGCATCATACACTCATTTACATCCAGGTTATTGTTTTAGTACTTCTACACTGTTGTAAAATATCTGATCTTCAAATCTATAGTATAGAATAGGTATTTCTATAGTGCAAATATTAGTTCATATCATTATATTTAAGCATGTTTGTTTTGAGTAGTGTATGCTTTCCCAGAGAAGTTTATAATTTATCCAGGGAAGAAGTTTAAGACAAGGTCCTAAAACTAGGAAGATGAGGCTTACATATTTTTGCCTAGGGGCAGACAAGTTCAAGGATTTCACATTCATCTGCAACATGAATTGGGTTGGGAGCCATATGGATATTATCCTCTCTCATTTTTGCCCTCTTATTATCACTTAAGGCCTAGTACAATTTTGATAAATCTTGTCTGATTTCATCTTTTGCAGGTGGAAAATGACAGGGTCAAGCAGATTAGTGCATTAGAGAGAGAATAGGGATCCCTAAGAACCCCATATTGTCATGTTAACTGATTGGAGATCCCAAAATTAAAATAAATAGTAAGTACACCAGAAGGTAGCCCAGTGAAGTCTAGCTTCACTTTTCCCCACATATTGTCCCTTCTTTGACAAATCAAATAATTTGTACTATTTAGCTTAAATGAGAAAAAAATGTTATTTGTGACAACATGAGTGAGCCTAGGGGACACTATGCTAAATGAAATAAGCCAGACAGAGATAGATAAATATTACATAATGTCACTTGTATGTGGGGATTTTAAAAGTCAAACTCATACTAACAGAGAGTAGATTGGTACTTGTTGAGTGCTGAAGGTATGGGTAATGGAAAATGTCAAAGGGTACAAACTTTCAGTTGTAAGATGAATAAGTTCTAGAGACTATTGTACAATATGATAACTATAGTTAATAATAATATACTGTATATTTGAAATTTGGTAAAATAATAGGTCTCAAGTTTTCTCCCGATAGACATGCAAACACACAAATGTAGCTATGCAAGGTGATGGGTGTGCTAATTACCTTGTTTCACAATGTACATGTATGTCAAAACAGGATGTTGTATACCTTACATACATATACTTTTTATTTGTCAATAATTTCTCAATGAAGCTGGGGACAAAAAGAGTAAACTTTTCTTTCTAATGCTGAAAAAGTAATTTTAGAGAAACATATATTGTTTTTTTTTCTACAAATTAAAAAGCAAGATAGTTATTTTTATTATTACATTGATGACAAGATTTCATTAAAGCAATCAACTTTCCAATCTAGAAAATAACATAATGGTATGATCAATAAATTTTGGTTTCTAAAATTTACTTGTAGGTAGAATGAATAAAAACTTTATTGTATGTTTTATACTCAGTGTTCAATATTTGATTCCAGAAAGCCTCCTGGTTGGGGGAGGACAATACATAGTAGTCAAATCTCTGTAGCTGCAGCTACATGATGATGAGAAATTTTTTCATGTGTGTTGTTTTGGTTTGGTTTTTGCTCAACTGAAATCAAAGGAGTTAGCAAAACTAGAAGGGCAAACTGTCAGGAATAGAGGTATAAATCAAAATTCAAGACATTCACTGGGAAGTCTAGATATTACTGAAATAATAGAGTAGAAGCATATATCAAAGCAAAAATAAGCAACTGTAATCGAAGAAAGAGATAAGAGCATGAGAAAGCTGCAAGAGGGTGCAAGTCTTGTCCGTCAAATCAATCCTATCCCCTTTTACAAAAGAAAGAGTGAACAACCAAATGAGTTTTTCTTTAAACAGTGACTGCCTGACTGAAGGGGGAAAAAAAAGTTAAAAGTATCTGAGAAAGAGATCAAGATAGCAGAGGAGTAGGAAGCAGAGTTCACCTCCTTCCACAGAAACATTGGAAATGCTATTGAAATGCATCCACAAGTGGAACGATTCATACAGATCACATACTGAGCACTGACAGAAGACATTAGACTTTCAAAAAGACAAGAAACCTCCACATAATCAGGGAGGAAAAAAGAAAAAAAAGAATTAGAATGGGGCCTGTTCTGCCGGGAGGGAACAATGAAGGAAGAAATATTCCCACACCTTGGGAAGGCTCCTCACCAGTAGGGAGATCAACCTGGATAGAGGAAGAGCTTCAGGGCCTAAGAGGAGAAAGCAGCAAACTGTTAAGAATAACCTGCATAGAAGAGGTTGACACCACCACACTGTGACCCCAACCTGAGATACTCCTCTGTCAGTGGAGGTGGGGATTGGGTGCTGAAGCTCAGACTCCAAAGCTCAGGCCCAGGCAAAGGCCCAGAGTTAAGTATGGAAACAACCTGAAGAGGTCAGCTATGAAAACTAAGGGTATATTATGAAGAAGCTTGGGCCTGCCAGAGAGGCAAGCTACCATTATTGGGAGACATGTGAGGAGAAGGGTGGGACCACCATAAGAACTTCTTTTCCTGTGAATGTTCCCAGGCAACAGAGCAGCACCAATGGGAGCTCCAGGGGCTGGCATGAATTGCTACAGCCATCCTGGGCTCCAGAGAAGGGCACTGGCTTCCTCTTCTAGACCCACAGGCAGAAGTCAGCTCCCTCCTCCCTTGCAGGCTTGGAAGACTGCAGACAGCTCTTACCACTAAGAATTCTGCCAGTAGGCCCCAGGACCCTCCCATGCTGACCAGGAAGGGTGGGGATAGCTTCCACAACTAGGAATTCAACAAGCAGGCTATAGAACCCACCCTTACTTACTGAGAAGAATGAAAACAACTCTTGCCATTAGGGATTCTGTGAGTGGGCCCCCAGACTTGCCTACACTGTTCTATGAGGGCACCAATAGATTCTGTGACTAGGAAATCCATCAATGGGTGCAAGAACCTGTCCTTTTGTTCTGGGAGCATGCAGATAGCTACCTTCACCAGCAGACCTGTCAGTGGGAATAGGACTTGCCCACTCTGTCTCAGGGTGGCACAAAGAAATTACCCCAGTAGAAAATGATCCAGAAGTGAGGCTGAAACCACAGCTGAGCACCAGGGGCTGTGTAAATAGGAAGAAGAGCTGAAATCTTTCCATGTGATTGTGCAAACTATGAAGTTACACCTCTACTGATGACTTTCTAAATTCAGCACCTGTGAAACATCTGAAAGGACAATAAGTTCTCCTACAGTTGGAACCAGTCTGGTTTTAATAGCTGTAGGCTTTGTGGGCACATATACATTGTGTTGGGCCAGGCCAGGGTCTGAGTTGACAACATAGATCCCACAGTGGGTCCAAGTGCACAACTACTGCAGTCCTCTGACCTGACAATAGTGATTTACACCAGTGTCCTGGTGAAAAATGCCAGAGAGACACCAGGCTATTTGCAAACATACCCAGAGTTAAGGTGGGACCAAAAGTAGTATCAACCAGAGTATACTTTGTAAGTCTGCACAACAGGCAAAGGGGGACACAACAGAGCACATTCACAAGTTAAAGCAATTCCAGAGGAAGAATACTCAGTGGCTTTTCTCCCAGTGTGAGTGCTCCAACCTCACTCACCTTGAGCTGTACATCAGCAATTACAACCAAGAAACTGATCTGGGGATGTTCTTGGTGGTCCAGTGATTAATAATTCACTTTGCAATGCAGGGAATGTGGGTTTGATCCCTGGTTGGGGACGTAAGATACCATATGCCACGGAGAAACTAAGCCCACTTGCAACTACTGAGCCCACACACCCTGGAGCCCATGTGCCACAGCTAGAGAGTTTGTGTGTTGCAATGAAAGATCTCTCATAACACAAGAAAGATCCCACATACCACAACTAAGATCCAACATAGCCAGATAAATAAATAAATAAAAAATAAATAGATCTGGTGTCCTCTATCCCAACAACAAGGGAGCAGACCCTGCTCCTGACAGGGCAGTGACAACCATAGAACAAAGGGGAAGTTTTTAGCACAAGACTCTGTACCATCCTCACCCACCTGGAGCAGACACCAGAAGCAAAAGGAACTACAATCCTTAGCCTGCAGAAAGGAGACCATAAACACAGTAAGTCTGACAAAATAAGATGACAAATAAATATGTTACACATGAAGCAGGACATATGAAGGAGCAAGAAAAAAAACCTGCTGGAATAACCAAATGAAGAGAAGCTATACAATCTACCTGAAAAAATTCAAAGTAATGATAATAAAGAGATCCAAGATTTTGAAAAAAGAATGGAGTCACAGATTAAGAAGATAAAGAAAAGATTAACAAATACCTAAAGTAACTAAATAATAAGCAAACAGATGAAAAATGTAATAACTGAAATGAAAACACTATAAAAGGAATCAATGGCAGAATAACTGAGGCAAAAGATCAGATAAGTGTACTGATCTGAAAGATCAGTGAAAGATAAAATAGTGGGAATCTGCCACAGAATAGAATAAAGAAAAAGTAAATGAATAAAAAGATGAGGACAGTCTCAGATTTCTGGGGCAACATTAAACTCACCAGCGCTGGAATTATAGGGGTCTCTGAAGAAGAAAAAAAATGAGAAAGAATCTGAGAAAATATTTGAAGAGATTACAGTAAGTAAACTTCTCTAATGAAGGAAATAAAATAACCACCCAAGTGCAAGAAACACAGAGAGTCCCATAGAGGATAAATCCAAGACACAAATAATGGGCAAGTATTAATCAAATTAACAAAAATTAAATATAAAGAAAAATATTGAAAACAACAAGGGAAAATAATGAATAACATACAAGGGAATCCCCATGAAGTTATCAGCTGATTTCTCAACAGATATTCTGCAGGTAAGAAGGGAGTAGCAGGTTATATTTAAAGGAAAGGAAAAAAAAAAAACAAAAAAAAAACCTGAAATACCCTACCCCTACTCAGCAAGGATCTCACTCAGATTACATGGAGAAATCTAAAAATGTACAGACAATCAAAAGAAAAAAGAATTCAGCACAACCAAGTCAACTTTACAACAAATGCTAAAGAAAATTCTCTACATAGAAAACAGAAGAGAGAACAAAAGAGGAAGGGGAAAAAATACCTACCAAAAAAAAAAAAACTTAATTAAGAAAATGACAGTGGAAATATACAGTGATAATTACCTTAAATACAAATGGATTATAAACTCCAACATAAACACTAAGGAAACCAGAATTGAAAGAGACACGTGTACCCCTATGTTCATCACAGCACTGTTTATAATAACCAGGACATGGAAGCAACCTAGATGTCCATCAGCAAACAAATGGATAAGAAAACTGTGGTACGTATACACAATCGAGTATTACTCAGCCATTAAAAAGAATACCTTTGAATCAGTTCTAATGAGGTGGATGAAACTGGAGCCTATTATACAGAGTGAAGTAAGCCAGAAAGAAAAACACCAATACAGTATACAGCATATATATGGAATTTAGAAAGATGGTAACGTTAACCCTGTATGTGAGGCAGCAAAAGAGACACAGATGTATAGAACAGTCTTTTGGACTTTGTGGGAGAGAGCAAGGGCAGGATGATATGGGAGAATGGCATTGAAACATGTAAATTATCATATGAGAAACGAATCTCCAGTCCAGGTTCTATGCATGACACAGGGTGCTTGGGGCTGGTGCACTGGGATGACCCAGAGGGATGAGATGGGGAGGGAGGTGGGAGGTGGGCTCAGGATGGGGAACACATGTACATCCATGGCAGATTCCTGTCAATGTATGGCTAAACCGATACAATATTATAAAATAAATAAATAAATAAAACTGGGGGAAAAAAAAACAACCCTCCAACAAAAGACACAGACTAACTGAATTGATACAAAAAGAAGATTCATGTATATGCTGTCTACAAGAGACTTATTTCTGACCTAGTGGCACATGCAGACTGAAAGCAAGGAAATGGAAAAAGAATGCCATACACATGGAAATGAAAAGAAAGCTGGAGTAGCAATACTTACATTAGACAAAATAGACTTTAAAATAAAGACTGCTGCAAGAAATAAGGAAGGACGCTGAATAATCATCAAGGGACTAATCCAAGAAGAAGATATAAAACTTGTATATATACACCCAACCTCAAGGAAAATTTGGCCTTGGAGTACAAAATGAATCAGGGCAAAGGTTAACAGAGTTTTGCCAAGAGAACGCACTGGTCATAGCAAGCACCCTCTTCCAACAACACAAGAGAAGACTTTACTCATGGACATCACTAGATAGTCAATACTGAAATCAGATTAATTATATTCTCTGCAGCCAAAGATGGAGAAGCTCTACACAGTCAGGAAAAACAAGACTGGGAGCTGAACTCCTTATTTCAAAATTCAAACTTAAATTGAAGAAAGTAGGGAAAACCACTAGACCATTCAGATATAACCTAAATAAAATCCTTTATGATTATACAGTGAAAGTGACAAGTAGATTCAAGAGATTAGATCTGATAGAGTGCCCGAAGAACAATGGAGATTCAGGACATTGTACAGGAAGCAGTTATCAAAACCATCCCCAAGAAAAGAAATGTAAAAAGGCAAACTGATTGTCTGAGGAGACCTTACAAACAGTTGAGAAAAGAGGAGAAGCTAAAGAGGAAAAGGAAAGATATACCCATTTGAAGGCAGAGTTCCAAAGAATAGCAAGGAGAAATATCCTCAGTGATCCATGCAAAGCAATAGAGGAGAGCAATAGAATGGGAAAGACTAGAGATCTCTTCAAGAAAATTAGAGATACCAAGGGGACATTTCATGCAAAGATGAGCTCAATAAAGGACAGAAATGGTATGGATCTAACAGAAGCAGAAGATAAGAAGAGGTGGCAAGAGTACACAGAACTATACAAAAAAGATCTTCAAGACTCAGATTACCATGCTGATGTTATCACTCACCTAGAGCCAGACATCCTGGAATGCAAAATCAAGTGGGCCTTAGGAAGCAGCACTACAAACAAAGCTAGTGGAGATGATGGAATTCCAGTTGAGCTGTTTCAAATCCTAAAAGGTGATGCTGTAAGATGCTGCACTCGATATGCCAGCAAATTTGGAAAACTCAACAGTGGCCACAGGACTTGGAAAGGTCAGTTTTCATTCCAATCCCAAAGAAAGGCAATGCCAAAGAATGCTCAAACTACCGCACAATTGCACTTATCTCACACGCTAGCAAAGTAATGCTCAAAATTCTCCAATCCAAGCATCAACAGTACGTGAACTGTGAATTTACAAATGTTCAAGTTGGATTTAGAAAAGGCAGGGGAACCAGAGATCAAATTGCCAACACCCACTGAGTCATCAAAAAAGTAAGAGCAATACATAAAAACATCTATTTTTACTTTATTGACTATGCCAAAGCCTTTGACTGTGACTGGATTACAACAGACTGTGGAAAATTCTTAAAGTGATGGAAATACCAGAGACCTGACCTGCCTCCTTAGAAATCTGTATGCAGGTCAAGAAGCAACAGTTAGAATTGGATGTGGAACAACAGACTGGCTCCAAATTGGGAAAGGTGCACATCAAAGCTATATATTGTCACCCTGCTTATTCAACTTATATGCAGAGTACATCATTGGAAATGCTGGGCTGGATGAATCACAAGCTGGAATCAAGGTTTCTGGGAGAAATATCAATCACCTCAGATACGCAGATGACATCACCCTTATGGCAGAAAGTGAAGAAGAACTGAAGTGCCTCTTGACAAAAGTGAAAAAGGAAAGTGAAAAAGCTGGCTTAAAACTCAACATTCTAAAATGAAGATCATGGTATCCAATTCCATCACTTCATGGCAAATAGATGGGGAAACAATGGAAACAGTGACAGATTTTTTGGACTCCAATATGACTGCAGATGGAGACTGTAGCCATGAAATTAAAAGACACTTGTTCCTTGGAAGAAAAGCTATGAACAACCTAGACAGTATATTGAAAAGCAGAGACGTTACTTTGCCGACAAAGGTGCCTCTAATCAAAGCTGTGGTTTTTCCAGTAGTCATGTATGTATGTGTGTGTTTGACTATAAAGGAAGCGGAGTGCCAAAGAACTGATGCTTTTGAACTGTGGTGTTGGAGAAGACTCTTGAGAGTCCCATGGACTGCAAGGTGATCAAACCAGTCAATGCTAAAGTAAACCAGTGCTGTATATTCATTGCAAGGACTGATGCTGAGGCTGAAACTCCCATACCTTGGCCTCCTGGTGCGAGGAACTGACTCACTGGAAAAGACCGTGACACTTGGAAAGATTGAAGGCAGGAAGAGAAGGGAGTTACAGAGGATTAGATGGCAGGATGGCATCACTGACTTGATGTACATGAGATTGGACAAGCTCTGGATGTTGATGATGGACAGCAAAGCCTGGCATGCTGCATTCTAGCGGGTCACAAAGAGTCAGACATGACCAAACAAGTGAACTGAACTGATGTACCCAACATAGGAGCATCTCAATATATATGGCAAATGCTGACAGCCATAAAATAGAAACTAACTGTAACACAATAGTGGGGGCCTTTAGTACTCCACTTATACCAATAAACAGATCTTCTAAAGAGAAAATTAATAAGGAAACCCAATCCTTAAATGACACATTAGACAAGTTAGACTTTAATTGATATTTACAGGACATTCCATCTGAAAGAAATAAAATGCACTTTCTTCTCAAGTGTGCAGGTAATATTCTCCCAATGAGATCATATCTTCACTCACAAATCAAGTCTGAATAGGCTTAAGAAAACTGAAATCATATCAAGCACCTTTTTATGATAATAATGCTGTAAGATTAGGAATTAATTTCAGGGGAAAAAAGAAAAACACTGTAAAAATCACAAAGACACTGAGGCTAAAGAGTATCTTACAAAATAACCAAGATATCACTTAAGGAATCAAACAGGAAATAAAAAAAAATCTAGAAACAAATGGTGATGAATTCAAGATAACTGAAACCTATGGAATGCAGCAAAATCTTCCCTTCTCAAAAGGAAGTTCATAGTAATACAACTTTACCTCAAAAAAAAAACTCAAACACATAGCCTGAAGAGATGAGAAAGATAATAGAAGAAACAAATGAAATAGAAATGTAGAAAACAGTAGCAAAGATCAATGAAACTAAAAGCTAGTTCTTTGGAAAGATTAAAAAAAAAAGATAAATCTTTAGCCAGTGTCATCAGCGAAGAAAGGGAGATGATTCAAATCAGTAAAATTAGAAGTGAAATAAAGGGAAATTATAACTGACACCACAGATATACAAAGGATAATAATCATGTACCACATACAACTATATGCCAATAAAATGCACAACGTAGAAAAAATAGAAAATTCTTAGAAAGTTATAATACAACTTTCCAAGACTGAACCAGGAAGAAATAGAAAATATAAACAGACCCACAAGTACTGAAGTTGAAACTCTGATTAAAAATCCAACAAAGAAAAATCCAGGGCCAGATGGCTTCATAGGTGAATTCTATAGAACATTTAAAGAAGAGTTAATGTCTACACTTATGAAAATTCCAAAATATAGCAGAGGGAGGAACACTCTCAAGCTCATTCTATGAGGCTACCACCACCCTGATACCAAAACAAGATAGAGATATCACAACAAATAAAATTAGAGGCCAATATCACTAATGCATATAGACACAGAAAACTCAACAAAACATATGCAAACAGAATACAACAACACATTAAAAGAATCATACACTATGATCAAGTGGGGTTTATCTCAAGGATGCAAGGATTCTTCAATTTACCCAAATCAAACAATCATATTAACAAATTGAAACAACAACAATTAACAAATTGAAACAACAAAAACCCAAATCAAACAAGCATATTAACAAATTGAAGTAACAACAAATTGAAACAAACCACATGATAATCTCAATAGATGTAGAAAAATCTTTTGACAAAATTTACCACTCCTGTGATAAAAAACTTTATTGAAAGTGGGCATAGAAGGAATCTACCTCAACATAGTAAAGGCCATAACAAATCCACAGCAAATATTATTCCTAATGATGAAAAACTGAAAGCATTACTTTCAGTTTTTATAAGTTCAGGAAGAAGACAAGAATGCCCACTCATCACTCTTATTCAATATAGTTTTTGAAGCCCTAGCATGGTAATCAGATAATGAAAATATATAAAAGGAATACAAATTTGAAAGAAGAAGAAAATTGTCAGTGTTTGCAGATGACATGATTCTATACATAGAAAATCTAAAAGAGGCCACCAGAAAGCTCCTAGAGTGTACCAGTGAATTTGTTGAAGTGGCAGGATACAAAATTAATGCATAGAAATGTCTTTCATTCCTATAGACTGAAAATGAAAGATTAGAAAGAAAAATCAAGGAAGCAATTCCATTTCCCAGTGAAACAAAAGGAATAAAATACCTAGGAATAAACGTACCTTAGGAGACAAAAGACCTGTACTCAGAAAACTATAAGATACTGATGAAAGAAATGAAATATGATAGAATGATAGAAATATGATAGAAACCAATGGAGAGATATGCCATGTCTTTGGATTAGAAGAATCAATATTGTGAAATGATTATACTACCCAAAGCTATCAACACATTGTATACAATCCCTATTAAATTACCAAAGGCAATTTTCATCTAATTAGAAAAAAAAAACCGCTTTGTATGGAAACATGAAAGATCTCAAATAGCCAAAGGAATCTTGCCAAAGAAAAATAGAAATGTAAGAATCATGCTTTCTGAAATCTGATTATACTACAAAGCTACAGGATTCAAAACATTATGGAAATGCCACAAGAAAAGAAATATATATTAATGAAACAGGATAAAAAGTCCAGAAATAAAACCACATAATTACGGTCATGTACTCTATGACAAAAGAGGCAAAATTATACGATGGAGAAAAGCACTCTTCAAAAAGTGGTACTGGGTAAACTGGATGACTAGATTTAGAAAAGTGAATTAAAACACTCCCTAGTGTCATACAAAAAGATAAATTCAAAATTAATTACAGAAAAACTGTAAGCCTGGCACTATAAAAGTATTTGAAGAAAATATAGGTAGTACCCTTTTAGCATAAATCACATGAAGATCTTTTCTGTTATCCACCTCCTAGAGTGATGAAATAAAAAGAAAAATAGGCAAAAATGACCTAATGAAATTTAAAAGCTTTTGTACAGCAAAGGGAACTATCAACAGAATGAAAAAGAAAACCCATAGAATGATAGAAAATATTTGAAAATAAAGTGACAAATGAGGGATTAATCTCCAAAATATACAAACAGTTCATGTGACTCAATATAACAAACAAACAACAAAAAAAAAACCCAATGAGAAAATGTAGAGAATATCTAAATATACATTTATCCAAAAAAGACATACAGATGGTTAAAAAGTACATGAAATGACAATTAACATTGTCAATTATTAGATAAATGCAAATCAGAACTATAATGAGAACACCACACACAATTCAGAATGGATATTATAAAAAATTTTACAAACAATAAATGCTGGAAAGGGTGTGGAGAAAATGGAACACTCATTCAATGTTCAGTTCAGTTCAGTTCAGTCGCTCAGTCATGTTTGACTCTTTGTGACCCCATGAATTGCAGCATGCCAGGCCTCCCTGTCTCACCAACTCCCGGAGTTTACTCTAACTCATGTTCATCGAGTTGGTGATTCTATCCAGCCATCTCATCCTCTGTCACCCTCTTCTCCTCCATCCCTCAAACTTTCCCAGCACCAGGGTCTTTTCCAAAAACTTGGTTCTTCACATAACGTGGCTAAAGTATTGGAACTTCATCTTCAGCATCAGTCCTTCCAGTGAGTATTCAGGGTTGATTTCTTTTAGGATTGATTGGGTTGATCTCCTTGCTGTTCATTGGACTTTCAGGAGTTTTCTCCAACACTACAGTTCTGAAGCCTCAATTCTTTGGCACTCAAAACTCTTTATGGTCCAACTCACACTCTCACACCTGTACATGACTACTGGAAAAACCACGCCGAGAAAGGTCCATCTAGTCAAAGCTTTGGTTTTTCCGGTAGTCATGTATGGATGTAAGAGTTGAACTATAAAGAAAGCTGAGCACCAAAGAACTGATGCTTTTTAACTGTGGTGTTGGAGAAGACTACTGAGAGTCCCTTGGACTGCAAGTGAATCCTAAAGGAAATCAGTCCTGAATATTCATTGGAAGGATTGATGCTGAGGCTGAAACTCCAACACTTTGTCCACCTGATGCAAAGAGCTGACTCATTGGAAAAGACCCTGATGCTTGGAAAGATTGAAGGCAGGAGGAGAAGGGGACGACTGAGGATGAGATGGTTGGATGGCATCACCAACTCGATGGACATGAGTTTGAGCAAGCTTTGAGAGTTGGTGATGGACAGGGAAGTCTGGCGTGCTGCTGTCCATGAGGTCACAGAGAGTTGGACACGACTGAGCAACTGAAATGAACTGGAAAAATCATAGCTTTGACTAGACAGACCTTTGTCAGTAAAGTGATGTCTCAGCTTTTCAATATGCTGTCTAGATTTGTCATAGCTTTTCTTTCAGGGAGCAAGGATCTTTTAATTACATGGCTGCAGTCACTATCTGCAGTGATTTTGGAGTGCAAGAAAATAAAGTCTGTCACTGTTTCCATTTTTCCCCATCTATTTGCCATTCAGTGATGGGACTGGATGCCATGATCTTAGTTTTTTGAATGTTGATAGTAGGCTATGGTAGTGTGAAGATCTTTATATTCTATGGGAAAAGAGTTATATACTGTACTGATATAACAAGATCCCATTATACAGAACCCTGTACAAAGAGTATACATGTTCCTAATATCCTACACAAAAAGTCATGAGGTTAAGACATCCTATTGTCTAATAAATGCATGATAAAATTGCCTTAAAGGTAAATTTCTTAAGATGACTCAGAGATTTGAAATGCATTCAATATGCCTTAAGAAAATATAATTTACTTTCCAAATATCAAAATGAATCCGCCACAGGTATACATGTGATCATTTTGATATTTGGCAAAACTAATACAGTTATGTAAAGTTTAAAAATAAAATAAAATTAAAAAAAAAAAAGAAGAAAATATAATTTACTTTCCAGAAACTCAAGAAAGCCTACATATATTATTGGGCTTCCCTGGTGTCTCTGGTGGCAACAAATCCGACTGCCATGTGGGAGACCCGGGTTTGATCTCTGGGTTGGGAAGATCCCCTGCAGGAGGGCATGAAAACCATTCCAATATTCTTGTCTAGAGAATCTCCATGGACAAAGGAGCCATGGGGTCACGAAGAGTCAAGCATGACTGAATGACTAAGCACAGCACAGCACATATATTATTAATATTTACTGCCTATGAGAACTAACAGAAATAATAATAGGTTTCTAAGTTTTAAAAAATATGTGCTATAGATGCATAGTCATTAAAAATTTGTATTTCTTGATGCTTAAAATATTTTAAATATGACCCAATTATTCTACACCTTTATCCTACAAAAATATTTGCCATTTTCTTTAGAATTTAGCATTTAGAATCTTTCAGAAACTGTTGATTAGCTTTATAAGTTAAATTGAACAGTTTTTAAATTAATTTTTAATTGAAGGATAATTGCTTTACAGAATTTTGCTATTTTTGTCAAACCTTAACATGAATCAGCCATAGATATACATATTTCCCCTCTTGAAGCTCCCTCCCATCTCCCTCCCCATCCCACCCCTCTAGGATGATACAGAGCCGCTGTTTGAGTTCCCTGAGCCATAAAGCAAATTCCTGTTGGCTGTCTATTTTACAAATGATAATGTAAGTTTCCATGTTACTCTTTGCATACATCTCACCATCTCCTCCCCTCTCCCCATGTCCATAAGTCTATTCTCTATGCCAGTTTTTCCATTGCTGCCCTGTAAGTAAATTCTTCAGTATATTATTTTCTCTAGATTCTGTATGTATGTGTTAGAATATGGTATTTATCTTTCTCTTCCTGACTCACTTCACTCTGCATAGTAGGTTCTAGGTTCATCTGCTTCATTAAAACTGACTCACATGTGTTCCTTTTATGGCTGAAAATATTCCATTGTGTATATATAACACAACTTCTTTATCTATTCATCTGTCAATAGACATCTAGGTTGCTTCCATGTTCTAGCTATTGTAAATAGTGCTGCAATGAACAATGGAGCATATGTATCTATTTCAATTTTGATTTCCTCAGGATATATGCCTAGCAGTGCGATTGCTGTGTCATATGCTGCTTTTGTTCCTAGTTTTTTTTTAAGGAGTCTCCATACCATCTTCCATAGTAGCTGTATCAATTTACATTCCCACCAACAGTACAAGAGTATTCCCTTTTCTCCACACCCTTTCCAGCATTTATAGCTTGTAGACTTTTTGATGAGGGCCATTCTGACTGGTGTGAGATGATATCTCATTGTAGTTTTGATTTGTATTTCTCCAATAAAGAGTGATGTTGAGCATCCTTTCATGTGTTTGTTAGCCATCTGTATGTCTTCTTTGGAGAAATGTCTGTTTAGGTCTTTTTCCCAGTTTTTGATTGGGTTGTTTGTTTTTCTGGTATTGAGTTGTATGAGCTGCTTGTATATTTTGGAAACTAATCTTTTGTCAGTTGTTTCATTTGTTACTATTTTCTCCCATTCTGAGGGTTGTTTTTTTCATCTTGCTTATAGTTTCCTTTGTTTGCAAAATCTTTTAAGTTTAATCAGGTTCCACTTGTTTACTTTTGTTTTTATTTCCATTACTCTAGGAGGTGGGCCATAGAGGATCTTGCTATGATTTATGTCATCAAGTGTTCTGCCTATGTTTTCCTCCAAGAGCTTTATAGTTTCTGGTCTTACATTTATGTCTTTAATCCATTTTCAGTTTATCTTTGTGTATGGTGTTAGGAACTGTTTTAATTGCATTATTTTACACATAGCTGTCCAGTTTTCCTAGCACCATTTATTGAAGAGGCTGTCTTTGCCCCATTGTATATTCTTGCATCCTTTGTCAAAAATAAGGTGCCCATAGGTGCACAAGTTTATTTCTGGGCTTTCTATCTTGTTCCATTGGTCTATATTTCTGTTTTTGTGCCAGTACCATACTGTTTTGATGAATATAGCTTTGTAGTATAACCTGAAGTCAGGAAACTTGATTCCTCCAGTTTCATTCTTTTTTCTCAAGACTGCTTTGGCTACTCGGGGTCTTTTGTGTTTCCATATGAATTATGAATTATTTTGTTCTAGTTCTCTGAAAAATGCCATTAGTAATTTGATAGGGATTGCATTAAATCTGTAGGTTGCATTTTGTAGTAAAGTCATTTTCACAATATTCATTCTTCCTACCTAGGAATACAGAATATCTCTCCACCTGTTTGTATCATCTTTGATTTCTTTCATTAGTGTCTTATAATTTTCAGTATACAGTTCTTTTGTCTCCTTAGGTAAGTTTATTCCTAGATGTTTAATTCTTTTTGTTGCAATGGTGAATAGGATTGAGCCCTTAATTGCTCTTTCTGATTTTTCATTGTTAGTATATAGAAATACAAGTGATTTATGTGTATTGATTTTGTATTCTGCAACTTTGCTAAATTCACTGATTAGCTCTAATAATTTTCTGATACTATCTTTCAGTTCAGTTCAGTTCAGTGGCTCAGTCGTGTCCAACTCTTTGCGAACCCATGAATCACAGCACGCCAGGCCTCCCTGTCCATCACTAACTCCCGGAGTTCACCCAGACTCACGTCCATCGAGTCAGTGATGCCATCCAGCCATCTCATCCTCTGTCATCCCCTTCTCCTCCTGTCCCCAATTCCTCCCAGCATCAGAGTCTTTCCTAATGAGTCAACTCTTCGCATGAGGTGGTCAAAGTACTGGAGCTTCAGCTTTAGCCTCATTCCTTCCAAAGTAATCCCAGGGCTGATCTCCTTCAGAATGGACTGGTTGGATCTCCTTGCAGTCCAAGGGACTCTCAGGAGTCTGCTGCAACACCACAGTTCAAAAGTATCAATTCTTCGGCACTCAGCCTTCTTCACAGTCCAACTCTCAGATCCATACATGACCACAGGAAAAACCATAGCCTTGACTAGACGTACCTTTGTTGGCAAAGTAATGTCTCTGCTTTTGAATATGCTATCTAGGTTGGTCATAACTTTCCTTCCAAGGAGTAAGCATCCTTTAATTTCATTGCTGCAGTCACCATCTGCAGTGATTTTGGAGTCCAAGAAAATAAAGTCTGACACTGTTTCCACTGTTTCCCCATCTATTTCCCATGAAGTGATGGGACTGGATGCCATGATCTTAGTTTTCTGAATGTTGAGTTTTAAGCCAACTTTTTCACTTTCCTCTTTTGCTTTCATCAAGAGGCTCTTTAGTTCTTTTTTTTTAATTTTATTTTTTAACTTTACAATATTGTATTGGTTTTGCCATATATCAACATGAATCCACCACAGGTATACATGTGTTCCCCATCCTGAACCCTCCTCCCTCCTCCCTCCCCGTACCATCCCTCTGGGTGGTCCCAGTGCACACGCCCCAAGCATCCAGTATCGTGGCATTGAAACATTGTATAATATCATATATGAAACGAGTCACCAGTCCAGGTTCGATGCTCTTTAGTTTTTCTTCACATTTAGTTCTTCTTCTTCATCTGCATATCTGAGGTTATTGATATTTCACACTTAACATTAAGTCAGCCTTTAACTGACTTTTCATTATGCATGGAGAGCATCCAACAATATCATACTGTTTTGTATCCTCGGAGCTATTACTTACCCCCTACCAATCAAATGCATAAAATATTACATCTGTCAGTTCTATTCACATGAATCCCATTCAAGTTCAACACAAGGATATTTTTAACAGTTTTTCTGTTGTACATTCTGAGGGCTTTCATAATACCACCTACTAATGGTGATTAAGCATTCTAAGTCAGAAGTCTGGCAAGTCATACAGACCTCTGGATCTCCCATTTAAATTTGCATTCTGAAATCATTCAGGACCAAATGGCTCAGGTTTGTTTCTATGACAATGGATTTGGAGCTGGATACTTGTATGTAGGAAGTTTACTTGGGCTTCCATGGTGGCTCAGATGGTAAAGAATCTGCCTGCAACGCAGGTGACCTGGTTTCAATCCCTAGGTCAGGAAGATCCCCTGGAGAAGGCAATGGCAACCCACTCCAGTATTCTTGCCTGGAGAATTCCACAGACAGAGGAGGATGGTAGGCTACCGTGCATGAGGTTGCAGAATCGGGCATCACTGAGAAACTAACATTTTCACAAGCTTACTTGGTGGTAGACTTAGGATCACACTTTTGAGAAAGCGAGTAAAGCAAGGTGAGAAGAGGGAGAAGTAAAAAGAGATCAGGTTGCGAGAGTCCTCAGCCTATTCTGCAGGGACATCTGGACTTGGAATTGCCCTTCAGAGTTGTCCTGAATTAGAGCAAAGGGGATGAAACTTTGATCACCCATATAAAATGGTCTTTAGATACAAGCTGTTCCTGACAAGAGGGTATAAATTTAGGTAAGAAAACAACACTCAATCAAGAACAATTCCCAAGGTGGAAGTCCACCATAAACCTTCAGAAACCATAACTTTCTACAGCTTAGGAATGTGCAACTTAATGTTGAAGGCAAATTGTAGTATCTTTCACAAAGAGAAAGCTAATAAATAAGCACTCTACTTTGGCTAAAAATCTGTCCTTAGGATTCATTCAATTAATACTAAAAAAAAATAAAAATAGCATACTGTGCTATTAAGAGAATGGGTTTTAGAACAAATGCAAATTATTTAACCTTGAACAAAATTAGTTTTTCCAAAAGTTCTCTATTTATAAAGCAGTGATAGTGAGATTCCATATAAAAAAGAATGGTTTTGAAGACTAATTACATAATGGTAATAAAGTTATAAGGAATGTGCTTACTATATAGCTTAGTGTGTAGCAAGTATGTGATAGTCGTATGTGTGTAGCAAGTATGTGCAGAGAAGGCAATGGCACCCCACTCTCATACTCTTGCCTGGAAAATCCTATGGACGGAGGAGCCTGGTAGGCTCCAGTCCATGGGGTCGCTAAGAGCCAGATATGACTGAGCGACTTCACTTTCACTTTTCACTTTCATGCATTGGAGAAGGACATGGCAACCCACTCCAGTGTTCTTGCCTAGAGAATCCCAGGGACGGGGGAGCCTGGTGGGCTGCCGTCTCTGGGGTCGCACAGAGTTGGACACAACTGAAGTGACTTAGCAGCAGCAGCAGCAGCAGCAAGTATGTGATAGTTGCTGCACACACTATCAGTATGTCATAATTACTTTAGGTTTATTATTACTTCTTTATATCTGAGTTTGGATTTTAGCATGTTTCTGGCAAATTTTTCTAGTGCTTTGAAGTGACAAAATGTTAAATATAAAAGAGCAAATAGCAAGCATATAAATGAATGAAACTTCCTTAAATATCTTAGCATAAAATGATATCAAGATCTTTGTATTTCTCCCCTGCGTAGAATTCTTCTCTTTTTCACAAAGAAGTTATAATATCAAACATTAAATGAAAACTTTAAGACATGCATTTAGGCTTTATTTGAACCACTGGTTATAATAACCCAGTTAAAATGACTGCTTATAATTTGACCAACAGGAAACCCTGTTGGCCTATGAAAGTAGTAGAGCAATGTCCAAGGCACGGTAGCAAAAACAACACAAAAAAATGGTCTAGAAAATATAGTGATAGAAAAGTTAGAAGAGGGGAGACATATATACATTAATTTTCAAAGAAAACACTCCAATGAAGAGGAAGAATAAAATGAAAAAAGGAGAGAGAAAGAGAAGCAGAAAGAGAGGAGAGAAGATATGAGAGAATAGGCAGATAGACAGATGGAAGGAAGGAAGAAGAAAAGAAAGAAGGAAAAGGAAAGCAGAATGTGAGTATCATTGGTTCAAACTACACAAGAGGAAGGGTTGTCTGTTTTTCATTTTCTGATGATGCTAAAGCCTTTGACTGTGTGGATCACAACAAACTGAGGAAAATTCTTAAAGAGATGGGAATACCAGGCCACCTTACCTGCTCCTGAGAAACAGTTTGTAGGTCAGAAAGTAACACTTAGAATCAGACATGGAACAACAGACTGGTTTCAAATTGGGAAAGGAGTATGTTAAGGCTGTATATTGTCACCTGCTTATTTAACTTATATGCAGTGTACATTATGCAAAATGCTGGGCTGGATCACTCATAAGCTGAAATCAAGATTACCAGGAGAAATATCAACAACCTCAGATATGCAGATGATACCACTTTAATGGCATAAAACAAAGATGAACTAAAGAGTTTCTTGATGAGGATGAAAGAGGAGAGTGCAAAAGCTGGCTTAAAATTCAACATTGAAAAAATTAAGATCCTGGCATCCAGTCCCATCACTTCAGGGCAAACACATGGGGAAAATATGGAAACAGTGAAAGATATTATTTTCCTGGGCTTCAAAATCACTGAGGATGGTGACTGCAGTCATGAAATTAGAAGATATGTGCCTCTTGGAAGAAAAGCTATGACAAACCTAAACAACATATTAAAAACAGAGACATCACTTTGCTGACAAAGATTCATCTAGTCAAACTTAGAGTTTTTCCGGTAATCACGTACAGATGTAAGAGTTGGCCCATAAAGAAGGCTGAGTGCCAAAGAATTGGCATATAGTGCTGGAGAAGACTCTTGAGAGTCCATTGGACAGCAAGGAAATCAAACCAGTCAATCTTAAAGGAAATCAACCCTGAATATTCATTGGAAGGACTAATGCTGAAGATGAACCTGCCATACTTTGGCCACCTGATGCAAAGAGCCAACTCATTGGAAAAAACCTTGATGCTGGGTAGGATTGAGGGCAAGGGAAGAAGTGGGTGTCAGAAGATGAGATTACTGGATGGCATCACTGACTCAGTGGGCATGAGTTTGAGCAAACTCTGGGAAACAGTGAAGGACAGGGAAGTCTGGCATGCTTCAGTTCATGGGTTCACAGAGTTGGACGTGACTTAGCTACTGAACAACAACAATTATTAAGTCGTGGACTATGTATGATTTTTTTTTTTTTTTTTGTCTAAGCACTCCAATTCTTCAAAAAGTTGAGAACATCCTATCTTCTACCTGAAATACTTCTTTTCATAAATTTTAATTTTCTAATTCAATGTTCCTTATTTCATTTGTGAAAGAGAGAGAAAGGCAGATGGGGAAAGAGAGAGCAAGAGATCCTGACTTCCTTACGTGAAGGTCAAAGATCTTAGAATATTAGCAAAGATTATCTAATACCTAGTAGTATTGTTATAGACACAGACTCACCAAGAACTTTCCACAATCACTAATGAATGGCAGTAGGTCTTTAGATCCTGCAGTGAAGAACTCTATTATTACCATCTTCTTGAGCTAACTCTCCTATTTAGTTAATGCTCTGCATGACTGCTACTGAGCTTCCATCTCTCACAACTAAATGAATCATCTAAGACAGGCACTTTATAAGGGTAATTTTTCTACTATCTGGTGTACCTAAATATGTTGAAATTTTTTAAATGTCTTATATGAGATATAAGATCTTAGAAAACCTCCTAGAACTAATATTAAAAAAAAAAAGTTCTATTCATCATTGGGGATTAGAATGCAAAAATAAGATGTCAAGAGATACCTGGAGTAACAGGCAAGTTTGGCCTTGGAGAACAAAATGAAGCAGGAAAAGCTTAATAATTCTGCCAAGAAAATGCACTGATCATAGCAAATATTCTTTTTCAACAACACAAATGATGACTTTACAGATGGACATCACTGAATGGTCAACACCAAAATCAAATTGATTACATCCTTTGTATGTATTTGTATCATATACCTAAGATGAAGAAGTTGCATACAATCACTCACACACACACACACACACACACACACACACACACACAAAAGACTTGGAGCTGACTGTGGCTCAGATCAACAGCTTCTCATAGCAAAATTCAGGCTTAACCTAAAGAAAGTAGGGAAAGCCACTAGGCAAGTCAGGTATTACTTAAATCAAATTTCTTATGAATATGAATATCAATAACCTCAGATATGCAGATGACACCACCCTTATGGCAGAAAGTGAAGAAGAACTAAAGAGCCTCTTGATGAAAGTGAAAGAGCAGAGTGAAAAAGCTGGCTTAAAACTCAGCATTTAAAAAACTAAGATCATGGCATCCAGTCCCATCACTTCGTGGCAAATAGATGGGGAAACAGTGACAAACTTTATTTTTGGGGACTCCCAGATGGTGACTGCAGCCATGAAATTAAAAGTTTCTTGCTCCTTGGAAGAAAAGATGTGACGAACCTAGACAGAATATTAATCTGCAGAAACATTACTTTACTAACAAAGGTCCATCTAGTCAAAGCTATGGTTTTTCCAGTAGTCATGTATGGATGTGAGAGTTGTACTATAAAGAAAACTGATTGCCAAGAATTGATGCTTTTGAACTGTGGTGTTGGAGAAGACTCTTGAGAGTCCCTTGGACTGCAAGGAAATCAAACCAGTCAATCCTAAGGGAAATCAGTCCTGAATGTTCATTGGAAGGACTGATGCTGAGGCTGAAACTCCAATACTTTGGCCACCTCATGCGAAGAGCTGACTCATTGGAAAAGACTCTGATGCTGGGAGGGATTAGAGGCAAGAAGAGAAGGGGACGACAGAGGATGAGATGGCTGGATGGCATCATTGACTCAATGGACATGAGTTTGAGTGAACTCCGAAAATTGGTGATGGACAGGGAGGCCTGGCGTGCTGCGATTCATGGGCTCGCAAAGAGTTGGACATGACTGAGTGACTGAATTGAACTGAACTGAACTGATGAACATGCAGTAGAGGTAACAAATAGATTTAAGGGATTAGATCTAGTAAACAGTGTGCAGTATGAAAAGGCAAAATAATAGGATGCTGAAAGAGGAACTCCCCAGGTCAGTAGGTGCCTAATATGCTACTGGAGATCAGTGGAGAAATAACTCCAGAAAGAATGAAGGGATGAAGCCAAAGCAAAAAGAATACCCAGTTGTGGATTTGACTGGTGACAGAAGCAAGGTCTGATGCTGTAAAGAGCAATATTGCGTAGGAACCTGGAATGTCAGGTCCATGAATCAAGGCAGATTGGAAGTGGTCAAACAAGAGATGGCAAGAGTGAATGTCGACATTCTAGGAATCAGTGAACTAAAATGGACTGGAATGGGTGAATTTAACTCAGATGACCATTACATCTACTACTGTGGGCAGGAATCCCTCAGAAGAAATGGAATAGCCATCATGATCAACAAAAGAGTTCAAAATGTAGTACTTGGATGCACTCTCAAAAACGACAGAATGATCTCAGTTCGTTTCCAAAGCAAACCATTCAAAATCACAGTAATCCAAGTCTATGCCCCAACCAGTAATGCTGAAGAAGCTGATGTTGAACGATTCTATAAAGACCTACAAGACCTTTGAGAACTAACATGCAAAAAAGATGTCCTTTTCATTATAGGGGACAGGAATGCAAAAGTAGGAAGTCAGGAAACACCTGGAGTAACAGGCAAATTTGGCCTTGGAATACGGAATGAAGCAGGGCAAAGACTAATAGAGTTTTGCCAAGAAAATGCACTGGTCATAGCAAACACCCTCTTCCAACAACACAAGAGAAGACTCTACACATGGACATCACCAGATGGTCAACACCAAAATCAGATTGATTATATTCTTTGCAGCCAAAGATGGAGAAGCTCTATACAGTCAACAAAAACAAGACCAGGACCTGACTGTGGCTCAGATCATGAACTCCTTATTGCCAAATTCAGATTTAAATTGAAGAAAGTAGGGAAAACCACTAGACCGTTCAGGTATGACTGAAATCAAATCCCTTATGATTATACAGTGGAAGTGAGAAATAGATTTAAGGGACTAGATCTGATAGACAGAGTGCCTGATGAACTATGGAATGAGGTTTGTGACATTGTACAGGAGACAGGGATCAAGACCATCCCCATGGAAAAGAAATGCAAAAAAGCAAAATGGCTGTCTGGGGAGGCCCTACAAATAGCTGTGAAAAGAAGAGAAGTGAAAAGCAAAGGAGAAAAGGAAAAATATAAACATCTGAATGCAGAGTTCCAAAGAATAGCAAGAAGAGATAAGAAAGCCTTCCTCAGCGATCAATGCAAAGAAATAGAGGAAAACAACAGAATGGGAAAGACTAGAGATCTCTTCAAGAAAATTAGAGATACCAAGGGAACATTTCATGCAAAGATGGGCTCGATAAAGGACAGAAATGGTATGGGCCTAACAGAAGCAGAAGATATTAAGAAGAGGTGGCAAGAATACACAGAAGAACTGTACAAAAAAGATCTTCACGACCCAGATAATCACGATGGTGTGATCACTGACTTAGAGCCAGACATCCTGGAATGTTAAGTCAAGTGGGCCTTAGAGAGCATCATTACAAACAAAGCTAGTGAAAGTGATGGAATTCCAGTTGAGCTATTTCAAATCCTGAAAGATGATGCTGTGAACGTGCTGCATTCAATATGCCTGCAAATTTGGAAAAGTCAGCAGTGGTCACAGGACTGGAAAAGATCAGTTTTCATTCAATCCCAAAGAAAGGCAATGCCAAAGAATGCTCAAACTACCGCACAATTGCACTCATCTCACATGCTAGTAAAGTAATGCTTAAAATTCTCTAAGCCAGGCTTCAGCAATATATGAACCGTGAACTTCCTGATGTTCAAGCTGGTTTTAGAAAAGGCAGAGGAACCAGAGATCAAATTGCCAACATCCGCTGGATCATGGAAAAAGCAAGAGAGTTCCAGAAAAACATCTATTTCTGCTTTATTGACTATGCCAAAGCCTTTGACTGTGTGGATCACAATAAACTATGGAAAATTCTTCAAGAGATGGGAATACCAGACCACCTGACCTGCTTCTTGAGAAATTTGTATGCAGGACAGGAGGCAACAGTTAGAACTGGACATGGAACAACAGACTTATTCCAAATAGGAAAAGGAGTACATCAAGGCTGTATATTGTCACCCTGCTTATTTAACTTATATGCAGAGTACATCATGAGAAATGCTGGACTGGAAGAAGCACAAGCTGGAATCAAGATTGCCGGGGGAAATAACAATATGCTCAGATATGTAGATGACACCACCCTTATGGCAGAAAGTGAAGAGGAACTAAAAAGCCTCTTGATGAAGGTGAAAGAGGAGAGTGAAAAAGTTGGCTTAAAACTCAACATTCAGAAAACGAAGATCATGGCATCCGGTCCCATCACTTCATGGGAAATAGATGGAAAAATAGTGGAAACAATGTCAGACTTTATTTTTCTGGGCTCCAAAATCACTGCAGATGGTGACTGCAGCCATGAAATTAAAAGACGCTTACTCCTTGGAAGAAAAGTTATGACCAACCTAGATGGCATATTGAAAAGCAGAGACATTACTTTGCCAACAAAGGTCTGTCTAATCAAGGCTATGGTTTTTCCTGTGGTCATGTATGGATGTGAGAGTTGGACTGTGAAGAAGGCTGAGCGCCAAAGAATTGATGCTTTTGAACTGTGGTGTTGGAGAAGACTCCTGAGAGTCCCTTGGACTGCAAGGAGATCCAACCAGTCCATTCTAAAGAAGATCAGCCCTGGGATTTCTTTGGAAGGACTGATGTTGAAGCTGAAACTCCAATACTTTGGCCACCTCATGCGAAAAGTTGACTCATTGGAAAAGACTCTGATGCTGGGAGGGATTGAGGGCAGGAGGAGAAGGGGACGACAGAGGATGAGATGGCTGGATGGCATCACTGACTCAATGGACATGAGTCTGAGTGAACTCCGGGAGTTGGTGATGGACAGGGAGGCCTGGCGTGCTGCTATTCATGGGATCGCAAAGAGTCGGACACGACTGAGTGATTGAACTGAACTGAACTGAACTGAAACACTGTGCACATAGAACTGTGGACAGAGGTCCATGATATTGTACAGGAGGCAGCCAACAAGATCATCCCAAAGGAAAAGAAAAGCACAAATACAAAGTGGCTATCTGAGGAGGCCTTACAAATATCTAAAGAAAGAAGAGAAGCAAAAAGGGAGAAAGGGAAAGATATATTCAACTAAACACAAAGTTCTGATGAACAGCATGGAGACAAGAAGGCCTTTTTCAACGAACCATGCATAAAACTACAAGAAAACAATGGAAGGGGAAAGACTAGAGATCTCTTCAGGAAAATTGTAGATATCAAGGGAACATTTTACCCACAGATGGCCACAATAAAAGACAGAAAGAGTAGAGACCTAGTAGATGCTGAAGAGATCAAGAAGAGATGGAAAGAACACATGGAAGAACTTTACAAAAAAGGATCTTAATGTACTAAATTACTGTGATGGTGTGGTCAGCCATCCAGAGCCAGACATTCTGGAGAGTGAAGTCAATTGAACCTTAGGAAGCACTGCTGTTAATTAAGCTAGTGGATGCAAAGGAATTAAAGTAGAACTATAGAAACCATAAAGGATGATGCTGTCAAAGTTTTGCATTTAATTTGTCAGTAAACCTTGAAGACCCAGCAGTGGCCACAGGACTGGAAAAGGTCAATCCTCATTTCAATTCACAAGAAGGGTAGTACTAAAGAATGCACTAACCATCAGATAATTGCACTCATCTCCCAGGCTAGTAAGGTCATGCTTAATATCTTGCATGATTGACTTCATCATTATGTAAACCAAGAACTTCTAGATGTCCAAGCTGGGTTTAGAAAAGGAGAAGGAGCCAGAGATCAAATTGCCAACATCTTCTGGATCAAAGAGAAAGATAGGGAATTCCAGAAAAACAACTATCTCTGTTTCATCAATTGCACCAAAGCCTTTTTGACTGTGTGGATCATAACAAGCTGTGGAAAGCTCTTAAAGAGATGGGAATACCAGATCATCTTACCTGTCTCCTGAGAAACCTGTATGCAGGTCAAGAAGCAACAGTTAAAACCCTGTATTGAACAATTAATTCAAGATTGAGAAAGCAGTATGACAGGGCTGTCTGCTGTCACCCTGTCTATTTAATCTATATGTTGAGCACATCATGAGAAATGCCAGGCTGGATGACTTACAAGCTGGAATCAAGATAGGCAAGAAAAACATCAACAACCTCAGGTATCCTGATGATACAACTCTAATGCAAAAGAAAAAAGGAACAAAACATCCTCTTGATGAGGGTGAAGGAAGAGAATGAAAAAGCTGGCCTAAGACTAAATATTAAAACAAAAACAAAAACAAATATTATGGGATCTGTCCCCATTACTTCATGGAAAATAGAAGGGTAAAAGGTGGAATTAGTAGAAGATTTCCTCTTCTTGGATCTAAAATCGCTGCAGATGGTGATTGCAGCCATTAAATCAGCAGATGATTGCTTCTTTGCAGGAAAGCTATGACAAACAAAGACAGTGTGTTGAAAAGCAGAGACAATACTCAACTGGCAAAGGTCCATAGAGTCAAGGCTACAGTCTTCCCAGTGGTCACGAATAGTTGTGAGAGCTGGATCATAAAGAAGGCAGAATGCCAAAGAATTTATGCCTTTGAACTATGGTTCTGGAGAAGACTCCTGAAAGTCCCTTGGACAGCAAGGAGATCAAACCAGTCAATCTTGAGGAAAATCTACCCTAAGTACTCCTTGGAAGGACTGATGCTGAAGCCTAAGCTCAAGTATTGTGGTCATCTGATGCAAACAGCTGACTTATTGGAAATTCCTGATGCTGGGAAAGATTAAGGGCAGAAGAAGTGGGTGTCAGAGAATGAGATGCCTGGATAGCATCACTGATGCAGTGGAAATAAACTTGGGCAAACTTTGGGAGATGATGAGGGACAGGGAGGCCTGGCATGCATCTATGGGGTCACAGAGTGGAACACGACTGGGTGACTGAACCCCGTATGACAACAACATATGGGGTATTTCTTGAAATATATAGCTCTTTTTGAAATATATAGCTCTTCTTTTCTGAAAATTATCAACTGATATTTAGCATATTATTGTGAATACTTGCATAGGTACCTATTATTGTTAAAAACATTTTTTAGTAAAGTAATTAGCCTCCAATTAAAATAAATAAATTAAAAAAAAACACTTTTTAAAACTTGAATGACTATGAAACAGAAAACCTGCCTTTATGATAATTTCTAAAACACATGTTTTTTTCCTGCCATTATATTTGCTTCCTTAAAATTCAAAGTAGACTCTCATTATTGTTATATGCATTATTTCATCAGTGAAGTGTTTGCAAATGAAGTGCAATGCTGATAAATAACACAAGATACAGGAGTTGTGGAACACTGAACTGTAAAATGTAAAACTTGTAAAAATGGTTTTGTGGGGAAACTTGTGTTCATATTCCATTTTACCCGAAGCTCTTTTTAGCAAGACTTTTATTACCATGCAATTCACCAAGCGTGAGTAATTTCCACATCAATTCTTTTATCCAGTGGCAACATAAACACAGACTTTCTGAAATAAAGGAGTTGGAATACTATAGTTGCTTCAGTCAAGCAGCTATCTTTAAGGTTGTCAGCATTTCCATTCTATACCCAGTTTCTTGAAGTTTATAACTTGCAGTAAAACCTAACCCTTGGGTTGAATCTTTACTTACAGAGATAGTTTGCAGTGCAACTTATGGAGATATAGCTGCAAGACACCCCATTTCTGTTAATAGAAGCCGGGTCATGAATTGCTTCCTGGCACATTGAACAGATTTATCCTGTAACTTTCCTATGGGGAGAAAATTATGTTTTATCAAAATGGGAGAAAATATTTCAGTTCGATCTTAGTAAAGTTATAAAGTGCAATACCTATCCCATCAGGTATACATTTTTAATAGTTTTTGAACTTACAGAAAAACACTTCTTTCTTCCTCCAAGAGTGACCTTGACAAAAGTTAGTTCTACTCATATATAATTAAGTATAAGCTCACATTTTTCTCTTTCAAGGATACTAAAGTATTTTCGTTCTTGAAAATATCACTTAAAGCTAAAATATTTAATATTTTTAATGGTATTGGTAAATTTAGTAATTGATTGTGAATATATAACAGTTTTTCCTACAGTATTCATGAATTCTATTTGTGCCCCATACTTATTTACTGGTAATTATGTTTTAGTAAATAAATATTAAAAAAGGATAAAATTATAACATTTATGAAAAGTTTTAAATGATATCATGAAATAATTATTGTATTAATTAGATAATTTTATGCTATCACTTATATAATGCAAATTTATACAAAACTGAAATTTTAAGGTTATGATTTAGGTCCTCTTTTACATTTTTAACTCACACAATTTGGTGTCATTATTCAGTCCATAAACCTCATAAATTCAATGAGACTCCGTTAGCACATGTTCTGAAAAAATAAAAGAGAGGTGCTAAATTCAATTAAATCAAGATCTTTGAATTAAAGATAGGCTATAGAAATAAGTTGTAATGGACCAAATCTCCATCTGTTCTTACTCTACCATAAACACTTGTAAAATACAGTATAACTGACAAATGACTCATAATACAAATACTAACACTAAATAAGCAGAAAACAGTGTGAATGAAATTGTTTAAGGTTTAAAAATCACATATGCATGTTTAATGTTTAATGGGCTTCCCCGGTAGCTCAGATGGTAAAACATCTGCCTGCAATGAGGGAGACCTGGGTTCCATCCCTGTGTTGGGATGATCCCCTGGAGAAGAAAATGGCAACACACTCCAGTACTCTTGCCTGGAAAATTCCATGGATGGAAGAGCCTGGTAAGCTACAGTCCATGGGATTGCAAAGAGTCAGACATGACTGACCAACTTCACTGGTTCACTCTGAAATGGTTCTGGGTCTTTCAGCCTTCACCTATTCTATGCATGTTTTATATAAATTTCAGTATTATAAACAAATAATATTTTGTTTTCAATGAACAAGTTTAAATGAGCTCTATAGTGCTATGCTTAGTTGTCACTATCAAAGAAACTAAATGCAGTGCATATTGAGAGTTTTTTTGGAATGATGTTGGATATTTTTATTTTTATACAAATATCATATACATATAATTTTAAAAAAACATAAATTTGAATGGAAAATGATTTAAATTTAGCTTTGGCATGCTCTGTTATCAATAGGTGAGTAGAGACTTATAGATAAGGAGAGGTTTACTTAATGAGATTAAGAAATATGGACTATCTTTTAAATTTTAAATTAAAGTTAAGGACAGTATTTACTCATATACAATCTTTTTTTAACATATCCTTTATAAATCAATTCAAAATTTTACAATCCTGGAAAAAATAATATAATGAATACAAACACATTGATATTTAATTCAACTCTATGACCAACAAGTTTGCTATTTTAGGAAGAAGGGAGATAATTTTATACTATCAGAAGAGTACATGTTGATATGTAGAAAATCAAGAACAAGCACTGGTAGTTTTCTTTGTTTTGCAAATTTCAAATTAATATTTATGTTAACTCCTCACCACAATTTATTTTCTTGGCTTTAGGAAAGTTCTTATTGTGAATAATAGGTTCAACAAGATGCACTGATAAACAAGAGAAACTTTAAATATGCCAGTAGCCAAAGGAGACTATTTGAATGTATATTTCAGTCACATGGTTTATTTTAGATATTCAAACTAAATAAGGATTCGATTTCAGAACTATTTACATAGAATAGGCAGGTTACAGCAGAGGGTTGAGAACAGCTTGGAAATGTCATTTACTTTTGTCTTGCTCAAAGTTAAATAATATGATGAGTGACTCTCCAGGCTGTTTAAATGGCAGTTAAGTCAACCTGTTCTGAATGCTTCAAATTGGGTTTGATGCAACTTAATGTCTATAACAGTGTATTAATATTTGCCTTTAAGTGTTTGCCTATAAAGATAGTTTTCAGTATTATCATTGGCTTTTTATTGTTTCAAATGGGCTAGACTGACATAATTTCTAAGAACACTCTTACAGGTATGTTTCTGGATAGAGGATGCCAGAGAAATATTTTGTATTAGATTTAGAGAACAATAGTGAAACATCAGCAATATTGTTTTTACACTTGAAAGATTGATATATGGTCACCTGAAGCTGTTGCAGGTCACACATATTTCCTGGTTCATATAGCAGTACAGCCAAGTCCATAGGTGATCCATTATTCCCTATAACCTCTTTACCTTCTGTAATTACTGGGCCAGGTCATGTGCTTAGCTTTACGATGAAGGGCTCCAGGTTCCCAAATGGACACTGCATCAGCAAATTTGGAGTTAATGAGAGACTCACAAGTGTGATATAAGATCATCCTTATGTGTCTTCCCTGTCTCCCCTTCTGATTATCTGCCTTGAGAATTCAAGACTTATCATCAGACACAAAGATAAGAGTTCTATGTAGAGATTTGTAAGTGTGTGTGTATGTATTTATGTGTTTTCTGTGCAGAGGTACACCTTCTCTTCAGTTCAGTTCAGTTACTCAGCCGACTCTTTGCAACCCCATGAATTGCAGCACACCAGGCCTTCCTGTCCATCACCAACTCCTGGAGTTCACCCAAACCCATGTCCATCGAGTTGGTAATGCCATCCAACCATCTCATCCTCTGTCGTTCCTTTCTCCTCCTGCCCTCAATCTTTCCCAGCATCAGGGTCTTTTCAAATGAGTCAGCTCTTCTCATCAGGTGGCCAAAATATTGGAGTTTCAGATTCACATCAGTCCTTCCAATGAACACTCAGGACTGATCTCCTTTATGATGGACTGGTGGGATCTCCTTGCAGTCCAAGGGACTCTCAAGAGTCTTCTCCAACACCACAGTTCAAAAGCATCAATTCTTCAGTGCTCAGCTTTCTTTATAGTCCAACTCTCACATCCATACATGACCACTGGAAAAACCATAGCTTTGACTACACAGACCTTTGTTGGCAAAGTAATGTCTCTGCTTTTTAATGCTGTCTAGGTTGGTCATAATTTTCCTTCCAAGGAGTAAGTGTATTTTAATTTCATGGCTGCAATCTCCATCTGCAGTGATTTTGGAGCCCAGAAAAATAAAGTCAGCCACTGTTTCCACTGTTTCTCCATCTATTTGCCATGAAGTGATGGGAGTGGATGCCATGATCTTAGTTTTCTGAATGTTGAGCTTTAAGCCAACTTTTTCACTCTTCTCTTTCACCTTCTCTTACTGAACCCTTATTAATATAAATGCAAACAACAGTTACACAAGATATTATCCACAAGACTTTACTGAAAAACATCATACAACCCACTTAAAAATGGAGAATAGATTGTGTACCAATAGCCAACAAAAACCTTATTAATCATTAGGGGACTGCAAGTTAAAACCAGAATGACACATCACTTCACACCTATTGGAGTGTCTAAAATTAAAAAAAAAAAATGATAAATATTGTTCAAGGTGAAATATTGTTGCTGAACCACACAAGATGCCTGGATTCTTGGCCACTGGAGGAGAAGAATTCAATCAAGGGCCAGAGACGAGGCTTGATCACTCAGAGCTTTTGTGTAATAATGTTTTATTAAACCATAAAGGAGATAGAGAAAGCTTCTGACATAGACATCAGAAAGGGGCAGAAAGAGTACCCCCTTGCTAGTGTTAGCAATGGGTTATATACCTTTTAATTAGTTATTACAATGAATCAAAAGAATGTCTGGAGGTTTTAAAGATCTTACTAGTAGACCCATTCCCATAATTTACATTTAAAAATAACAGGATTAGCCAGAAGGTTTTCAGGAAGGAGAAACTGTCCTCAGGCAGGGTACATTGTTATTATATAATCCCTAGTACAGAGTTTAAATTGAGTTGTGTAATTGACTAAGACTAAGGAATGTAGACAAAAAAAAGTTTGTCCTTTCTTCCTCCTTGAGAATTCCAAATCCCCCTCTCCTTGGGGACCCCTGGACTTTTTATCAACCTGCCTAGGAATTGACTCTCTCAAAGTTATAGAGAAGTTGGAATCCTCATACATTGCTGATAGGATTGTAAAATGGTGTAATCCTTTTGAAAAACAGTAATAGTTCCTAAAAAAAAGTTAAATATAGAGTTACTATAAGGCCCAGAAATTCAACTCTTAGGCATATAATCAAGATAAATAAAATTGTAAGCTTACTGGAAAATTTGTATAGGAATTCCATAACACTTTTCATAATAGCTAGAAAGTAGCAATAATCTAAGTGTCCATCAGCTGATTAATGGATGAATAAGATGCAGTATGTTCATATAAGGTAATGTTATTAGTTAATAAAATAGAAGGGAAATGGTGATATATACTGTAAGGTAAAACTACTGAAAGAAACCAGTCAAAGAAGATGAGATATTTTATGATCACATCTATGTGGAATTTCTTCAGTGGGTAAATGCTTAGACAGAAGGTAAGTTAGTGGTTGACTGGAATCAGGGTAGAGTAAAGTAGGGGCAGTGCACATGAGGAATGGTTTCTAATATGTATAGTGTTTCTTTTCAGAGTGTTGAAAATATTATAGTATAGGTTTTTGTGATAATTGTACAATTCTGTGAAAATAAGAAATTCTAATTGTATGATTTATACAGGGGAATCTATGAAATATGATATAAATCTCAATAAAGCTCTAAAAAGAGTTCTATGTTTCTTTACAGGCCTCAAGGTAATTATGCTAAGTTAAAAGAAGAATAGCTAGATGAAGATTCCTTATCCTTTTCCTCATGTGTACTCAGTCATATCCAACTTTTTGTGACCCCATGGACTATAGCTCACCAAGCTCCTCTGTCCATGGAATTTTCCAGGCAATAATACTGAAGTGAGTTGCCATTTCCTATTCCAGGTGATCTTCCCAACCCAGGGATGAAAGCTGGATCTCTTCATCTCCTATATTGGCAGAAATATTCTTTACCATTGTGCCACTTGGGAATCCCCAGATAAAGATTACCTACTTGACAATTCCATTCACACAAAATTCATGAAAATGCATAACTAATCTGTAGTAACATGAAACAGGTCAATAGTTTCCTATAGATGAGGAAGAGGCAGTAAGGAGCAGGAGGAATTACAAAGGGCACAAGGAAATTTCAAAGGTGATGGATATACTCATTATTTTGATTGTGTTATAGGTTTCATAATTTAGGGCAAGTTCCAAAATATATGTCAAAATATACACATGTAAACTTTAAATATTTAAATTATGCAGTTTATTATATATGTCAATTAGAACACCCAAAATCGCTAAAATTGTATTTTAATTGTAAAGTTACACTGGTCTACTATACAAAATTATTTTTTCTAGACATAAAAAGCTTCAAAATATACATAATTTAAGAATGTCGTTTGCATGGAGAAACTATAAATAGGTAGAACTATATCATGTATGGTTTATCAAATCTTATCTTTTACCATTTTGTCATACTGTACGATATTATGTATTATGCACATACTGTACATAATATTGTAACACAGTACAATGTACACATATTATTTGTGTGTGTGTTATTTCTATATTCATTTTGGGTTGTCAATATTCACTGATATGAGTATACAAATCTAGAGAGAACTGTACTACCAAATCTATGTTTAAAAATACTATGGTTTTTATTTTTCAATTTGTTAATGTGGTGTATTACATTGATTGATTTGCGGATATTGAAGAATCCTTGCATCCCTGGGATAAAGCCCACTTGGTCATGGTGTATGATCTTTTTAATATGTTGTTGGATTCTGATTGCTAGAATTTTGTTAAGGATTTTTGCATCTATGTTCATCAGTGATATTGGCCTGTAGTTTTCTTTTTTTGTGGGATCTTTGTCAGGTTTTGGTATTAGGGTGATGGTGGCCTCATAGAATGAGTTTGGAAGTTTACCTTCCTCTGAAATTTTCTGGAAGAGTTTGAGCAGGATAGGTGTTAGCTCCTCTCTAAATTTTGGTAGAATTCAGCTGTGAAGCTGTCTGGACCTGGGCTTTTGTTTGCTGGAAGATTTTTGATTACAGTTTCAATTTCCGTGCTTGTGATGGGTCTGTTAAGATTTTCTATTTCTTCCTGGTCGAGTTTTGGAAAGTTGTACTTTTCTAAGAATTTGTCCATTTCTTACACGTTGTCTATTTTATTGGCATATAATTGTTGATAGTAGTCTCTTATGATCCTTTGTATTTCTGTGTTGTCTGTTGTGATCTCTCCATTTTCATTTCTAATTTTATTGATTTGATTTTTCTCCCTTTGTTTCTTGATGACTCTGGCTAATGGTTTGTCAATTTTATTTATCCTTTCAAAGAACCAGCTTTTGGCTTTGTTGATTTTTGCTATGGTCTCTTTTGTTTCTTTTGCATTTATTTCTGCTCTAAGTTTTAAGATTTCTTTCCTTCTACTAACCCTGGGGTTCTTCATTTCTTCCTTTTCTAGTTGCTTTAGGTGTAGAGTTAGGTTATTTATTTGACTTTTTTCTTGTTTCTTGAGGTATGCCTGTATTGCTATGAACTTTCTCCTTAGGACTGCTTTTACAGTGTCCCACAGGTTTTGGGTTGTTGTGTTTTCATTTTCATTCGTTTCTATGCAAATTTTGATTTCTTTTTTGATTTCTTCTGTGATTTGTTGGTTATTCAGCAGCGTGTTGTTCAGCCTCCATATGTTGGAATTTTTAATAGTTTTTCTCCTGTAATTGAGATCTAATCTTACTGCATTGTGGTCAGAAAAGATGCTTGGAATGATTTCTATTTTTTTGAATTTACCAAGGCTAGATTTATGGCCCAGGATGTGATCTATCCTGGAGAAGGTTCCATGTGCGCTTGAGAAAAAGGTGAAATTCATTGTTTTGGGATGAAATGTCCTATAGATATCAATTAGGTCTAACTGGTCTATTGTATCATTTAAAGTTTGTGTTTCCTTGTTAATTTTCTGTTTAGTTGACCTATCCATAGGTGAGTGGGGGTATTAAAGTCTCCCACTATTATTGTGTTATTGTTAATTTCTCCTTTCATAGTTGTTAGCGTTTGTCTTACATATTGTGGTGTCCCGTGTTGGGTGCATATATATTTATAATTGTTATATCTTCTTCTTGGATTGATCCTTTGATCATTATGTAGTAGCCATCTTTGTCTCTTTTCACAGCCTTTGTTTTAAAGTCTATTTTATCTGATATGAGTATTGCTACTCCTGCTTTCTTTTGGTCCCTATTTGCATGGAAAATCTTTTTCCAGCCCTTCACTTTCAGTCTGTATGTGTCCCCTGTTTTGAGGTGTAGACAACATATGTAGGGGTCTTGTTTTTGTATCCATTCAGCCAGTCTTTGTCTTTTGGTTGGGGCATTCAACCCATTTACGTTTAAGGTAATTACTGATAAGTATGATCCCGTTGCCATTTACTTTATTGTTTTGGGTTCGAATTTATACACCATTTTTGTGTTTCCTGTCTAGAGAATATCCTTTAGCATTTGTTGGAGAGCTGGTTTGGTGGTGCAGAATTCTCTCAGCTTTTGCTTGTCTGAAAAGCTTTTGATTTCTCCTTCATATTTGAATGAGATTCTTGCTGGGTACAATAATCTTGGCTGTAGGTTATTTTCTTTCATCATTTTAAGTATGTCTTGCCATTCCCTCCTGGCTTGAAGAGTTTCTATTGAAAGATCAGCTGTTATCCTTATGGGAATTCCCTTGTGTGTTATTTGTTGTTTTTCCCTTGCTGCTTTTAATATTTGTTCTTTGTGTTTGATCTCTGTTAATTTGATTAATATGTGTCTTGGGGTGTTTTGCCTTGGGTTTATCCTGTTTGGGACTCTCTGGGTTTCTTAGACTTGGGTGATTATCTCCTTCCCCATTTTAGGGAAGTTTTCAACTATTATCTCCTCAAGTATTTTCTCATGGTCTTTCTTTTTGTCTTCTTCTTCTGGGACCCCTATGATTCGAATGTTGTAGTGTTTAATATTGTCCTGGAGGTCTCTGAGATTGTCCTCATTTCTTTTAATTCGTTTTTCTTTTATCCTCTCTGATTCATTTATTTCTACAATTCTATCTTCTAATTCACTAATCCTATCTTCTGCCTCTGTTATTCTACTATTTGTTGCCTCCAGAGTGTTTTTAATTTCATTTATTGTATTATTCATTATATATTGACTCTTTTTTATTTCTTCTAGGTCCTTGTTAAACCTTTCTTTCATCTTCTCAATCCTTGTCTCCAGGCTATTTATCTGTGATTCCATTTTAATTTCAAGATTTTGGGTCAATTTCACTATCATTATTCGGAATTCTTTATCAGGTAGATTCCCTATCTCTTCCTCTTTTGTTTGGTTTGGTGGGCATTTATCCTGTTCCCTTATCTGCTGGCTATTCCTCTGTCTCTTCATCTTGTTTAAATTGCTGATTTTGGGGTGTCCTTTCTGTATTCTGGCAGTTTGTGGAGTTCTCTTTATTGTGGCATTTCCTCGCTGTGTGTGGGTTTGTACAGGTGGTTTGTCAAGGTTTCCTGGTTAGGGAAGCTTGTGTCAGTGTTCTGGTGGGTGGAGCTGGATTTCTTCTCTCTGGAGTGCAATGAAGTGTCCAGTAATGAGTTATGAGATGTCTATGGCTTTGGGGTGACTTTGGGTAGCCTGTATCTTGGAGCTCAGGGCTGTGTTCCTTTGTTGCTGGAGAATTTGCTTGGTATGTCTTGCCCTGGAACTTGTTGGCCCTTGTGTGGTGCTTGGTTTCAGTGTAGGTATGGAGGCGTTTGATGAGCTCCTGTCAATTAATGTTCCTTGGAGTCAGGAGTTCCCTGGAGTCAGGGTTTGGACTTAAGCCTCCTGCTTGCACCATTGATAAAACATCTATGTTAAAGATGAAAAGTTTCTCCACAGTGAGGGACACCCAGAGAAGTTCACAGCGTTACATGGAGAAGAGAAGAGGGAGGAGGGATTTAGAGGTGACCCAAATGAGATGAGGTGGAATCAATAGAGGAGAGAGTGGGCTAGCCAGTAATCACTTCCTTATGTGCACTCCATAACTGGACCACTCAGAAATGTTCACGGAGTTATACAGAGGAGAGAAGAAGGAGGAAGGAGACAGAGGTGGCCAGGAGGATAAAAGGGGGAATGAAAAGGAGGGAGACAGATCCAGCCAGTAATCTGTTCCCTAAGTGTTCTCCCCGTCTGGAACACACAGAAATTTACAGAGTTGGGTAGAGTAGAGAGGGTTTAGGGAGGAGACACCGGTGACTTGGTGGAGAAAAAGGAGAGTCCAAAGGGAGAGAGAGCAGTCAAGCCAGTAATCTCGCTCCCTAGTGAAAAATGGGTACTGAAGATTGGGTTCTTAAAGGTACAAAATTGGTAACAAATACATAAAAGCAAAAACAAAATCTAGAGTAGAGTTTGGAATTTCAAAAATACGATGTTAAAGAAAAGAAGAAGGAAAAGAAAGAGAGAAAAAACGAACAAACAAAAACAAACAAGGTCACAAAAATTATAAAGAGAATATAGGTACAAAATTGATGACTAATACCAAAAAGCAAAAGTTAAAAATCTAGAGTAGAGTTTGGAATTTCAGATATACAATGTTATATAAAAGAAGAAGAGAAACAGAAAAAGAAAAAAAAAAAGTCACAGAAATTATAAAAAAAAAACCTATAGGTACAAAATTGATAACAAATACCAAAAAGCTAAAATTAAAAATCTAGAGTAGAGTTTGGAATTTCAAAATTACAATGTTAAAGAAAAGAAGAAGAAGAAGAAGAGAAAAACACAAGGTCAAAAAGTTATAAAAAATATATATATGAAGTTTGCTGTAAAAAAAAAAAAACAGGGCCTTTTTTTTTTTTTTGCAAAGTAATAGGTTAAAAAGTGAAAATTAAAGGAATAATAGATGCAGAGAAAGCCTTTGACAAAATTCAACATCCATTTATGATAAAAACTCTCCAGAAAGCAGGAATAGAAGGAACATACCTCAACATAATAAAAACTATATATGACAAACACACAGCAAACATTATCCTCAATGGTGAAAAATTGAAAGCATTTCCTCTAAAGTCAGGAACAAGACAAGGGTGCCCACTTTCACCATTACTATTCAACATAGTTTTGGAAGTTTTGGCCACAGCAATCAGAGCAGAAAAAGAAATAAAGGGAATCCAAATTGGAAAAGAAGAAGTAAAACTCTCACTATTTGCAGATGACATGATCCTCTACATAGAAAACCCTAAAGACTCCACCAGAAAATTAGTAGAACTAATCAATGATTATAGTAAAGTTGCAGGATATAAAATCAACACACAGGAATCCCTTGCATTCCTATACACTAATAATGAGAAAACAGAAAGAGAAATTAAGGAAACCATTCCATTCACCATTGCAACGGAAAGAATAAAATACTTAGGAATATATCTACCTAAAGAAACTAAAGACCTATATATAGAAAACTATAAAACACTGGTGAAAGAAATCAAAGAGGACACTAATAGATGGAGAAATATACCGTGTTCATGGATTGGAAGAATCAATATAGTGAAAATAAGTATACTACCCAAAGCAATTTATAGATTCAATGCAATCCCTATCAAGGTACCAACAGTATTCTTCACAGAGCTAGAACAAATAATTTCACAATTTGTATGGAAATAAAAAAAACCTCGAATAGCCAAAGCGATCTTGAGAAAGAAGAATGGAGCTGGAGGAATCAACCTACCTGACTTCAGGCTCTACTACAAAGCCACAGTTATCAAGACAGTATGTAACTGGCACAAAGACAGAAATATTGATCAATGGAACAAAATAGAAAGCCCAGAGATAAATCCACACACATATGGACACCTTATCATTGACAAAGGAGGCAAGAATATACAATGGATTAAAGACAATCTCTTTAACAAGTGGTGCTGGGAAATCTGGTCAACCACTTGTAAAAGAATGAAACTAGAACACTTTATAACACCATACACAAAAATAAACTCAAAATGGATTAAAGGTCTCAACTTAAGACCAGAAACTATAAAACTCCTAGAGGAGAACATAGGCAAAACACTCTCTGACATACATCACAGCAGGATCCTCTATGACCCACCTCCCAGAATATTGGAAATAAAAGCAAAAATAAACAAATGGGTCCTAATTAAACTTAAAAGCTTCTGCACAACAAAGGAAACTATTAGCAAGGTGAAAAGGCAGCCTTCAGAATGGGAGAAAGTAATAGCCAATGAAGCAACTGACAAACAACAAATCTCAAAAATATACAAGAAACTCCTACAGCTCAACTCCAGAAAAATAAATGACCCAATCAAAAAATGGGCCAAAGAACTAAATAGACATTTCTCCAAAGAAGACATACAGATGGCTAACAAACACATGAAAAGATGCTCAACATCACTCATTATCAGAGAAATGCAAATCAAAACCACTATGAGGTACCATTTCACACCAGTCAGAATGGCTGCGATCCAAAAGTCTACAAGCAATAAATGCTGGAGAAGGTATGGAGAAAAAGGAACCCTCTTACACTGTTGGTGGGAATGCAAACTAGTACAGCCACTATGGAGAACAGTGTGGAGATTCCTTAAAAAACTGGAAATAGAGCTGCCTTATGATCCAGCAATCCCACTGCTGGGCATACACACTGAGGAAATCAGAATTGAAAAAGACACGTGTACCCCAATGTTCATCTCAGCACTGTTTATAATAGCCAGGACATGGAAGCAACCTAGATGTCCATCAGCAGATGAATGGATAAGAAAGCTGTGGTACATATACACAATGGAGCACTACTCAGCCATTAAAAAGAACACATTTGAATCAGTTCTAATGAGGTGGATGAAACTGGAGCCTATTATACAGGGTGAAGTAAGCCAGAAAGAAAAACACGAATACAGTATACTAATGCATATATATGGAATTTAGAAAGATGGTAACAATAACCCTGTGTACAAGACAGCAAAAGAGACACTGATGTATAGAACAGTCTTATGGACTCTGTTGGAGAGGGAGAGGGTGGGAAGATTTGGGAGAATGGCATTGAAACGTATAATATCATGTATGAAACGAGTTGCCAGTCCAGGTTCGATGCACGATACTGGATGCTTGGGGCTGGTGCACTGGGACGACCTAGAGGGATGGTGTGGGGAGGGAGGAGGGAGGATGGTTAAGGATGGGGAGCACATGTCTACCTGTGGTGAATTCGTTTTGATGTTTGGCAAAACTAATACAGTGTTTGAGGTTTAAAAATAAAATAAAATTAAAAAAAAATACTATGATAATTTGGGCATAATCAAATTTATTAATGCAACACTCCTTGTCTCTATCTCTGTCTCCACATCCCTGTCTCTACTGTGCATTCTAGATATTTGTGTCATTGGAATAATTCTCTATATATGAATGCGCTTCTCACACTTCCTCTTCCTGTTTGCTATATTCTCTTTTTTGTGTACATAGTGACTCAAAGGAATACGATAAATTAACCTGGCTTTTGTACAATTTTGGAATTAGTTTAGAACATGAAAGAGGAAAATACATGGACATCTGCATTATCTGATAAATATAAAACATGATAAACTTGTAGGCAAGTGGATTCAAAATATTGAATCTCAGAATTAGACAGAGAGCACAACTTACTGCAGCCGTTCTGAAAAGCTTAAACCAAATGCAATGAAGGACACAGATTTTTTTTTTTTTTCCAGGAATATCAGCTCTTAAGAGAAAGGGGAGAGAAGAGTAAAGGGTATGGCAAGCATTTCCTTTCTCTCCTAAACTCACCACTCTTACTTTGGACACAGTGTATGTGCACACAGCCAGTGACCAGGAGTGTTTTACTAATAGTTGTCCTTCTACACTGAAGATGAAATTCACTGGAATGGAGTACTGGGGATATGAGATATTTGCTTTTGATTATTTATATGGTCTTGGTGAGAAATTTGAGTTAATTATCTGAGAGGGAGAGGCTAGAGAAGGAAGACACTATCTTCTTGGGACACAGGAGAGGAAGTTGATTAGGATGCAGAGAGTTATTTAGAATTCCCAGGCAGTGTTAGATTTGGCAATTCCATTTTAAAAACTGAACAAATAAAGTCATTGATGAAAATTTTGTGTTTTATATCTGGTCATTAGCATTGTAGGAAAAATAACTAAAGTATTTTGTAATGGAGGGGTTCTATTAAATACTTTATTCTCTTATTTTAAAAATTCTCTAAGAAGCATTTCTCACAATTTATTATTACATTCTTCTTTAAATAATTCTTTGTGTCACTTCAGGGAGAATATGTATTCCTGGTTTTTCCTACCTTAGTGGTTGTTCTTTCTCAGTTTTAATCACTGGTTTCTCCTCATCTTACTAGCTTATAAATGTTCTCGTAATATTGAACACTGATCTTAAACTTACCTCAATATTCTGTAATATTTCTCTTATAATTATTTTACCTGTACTCTGAACTAGAGCAGTGAAATGTATCATAGCACAAACTGCATTCTGTGTTGTAAAATATATCTCTTCCCTAGTTAATGTATTTACCCTGTACAGCTCACCTGTAATTCATTTGATGAAACCTGAGTTTACTTTAAAACTTAAAGTAGCTAAAAACATAATCCTCATATTTATTTGTGTACTAAATTCAACAACCTAATAATTGAGTTAAACATATTTTATCATTTTATCTTTCTAAGTTTCATATGAATCAAGGTAAATTGGACATGATCAAGAAGGAGATGGAAAGGTTAAACATTAAGATCTAAGGAATCAGTGAACTAAAATGGATAGGAATGGGCAAATTTTATTTCAGTTCAGTTCAGTCACTCAGTCCTGTCTGACTATTTGTGACCCCATGGACTGTAGCACTCCAGGCTTTCCTGTCCATCACACCCAGAGCTTGCTCAAACTCATGGCCATTGAGTTGGTGATGCCATCCAACCATCTCATCCTCTGTCATCCCCTTCTCCTCCTGCCTTCAATCTTTCCCAGCATCAGGGTCTTTTCCAATGAGTCAGTTCTTCACATCAGTTGGCCAAAATATTGGAGCTTCAGCTTTAGCATCAGTCCTTCCAATGAATATTCAGGACTGATTTCCTTTAGGACTGATTGGTTTGAATTCCTTGCAGTCCAAGGGACTCTAAAGAGTCTTCTCCAACACCACAGTTCATAAGCATCACTTCTTCAGTATTCAGCTTTCTTTATAGTCCAACTCTCACTCTCATACATGACTACTGGAAAAACCACAGCTTTGACTAACTAGATGGACCTTTGTCATCAGAGTGATGTCTCTGCTTTTTTAATATGCTGTCTAAGTTGGTCATAGCTTTTCTTCTAAGGAACAAATGTCTTAATTTTATGGCTACAGTCTCCATCTGCAGTGATTTTGGTGCCCAAGAAAATAAAGTCTGTCACTATTTCCTTTGTTTCACCATCTATTTGCCATGGTGATTTCCAGATGCCATGATCTGAGTTTTTTGAATGTTGAGTTTTAAGCCAGCTTTTCCACTCTTTCACTTTCATCAAGAGGCTCTTCTGTTCCTCTTCACTTTCTGCCATAAGGGTGGTGTCATCTGCATATCTGAGGTTATTGATATTTCTTCTGGCAATCTTGATTCCAGCTTGTGCTTCATCCAGTCCGGCATTTTGCTTAAGGTATTTTGCATATAAATTAAATAGGAGGGGAGACAATATACAGCCTTGACATACTCCTTTCCCAATTTGGAACCAGTGCATTGTTCTATGATCAGTTCTAACTGTTGCTTCTTGACCTGCATACAGATTTCTCAGGAGGCAGGTAAGGTGGTCCCGTATTCCAATCTCTTTAAGAATGTCCCACAATTTGTTTTGATTCACACAGTCAAAGACTTTGGCATAATCAATAAAGCAGATGTAGATGTTTTTTCTGGAACTCTCTTGCTTTTTCTATGATCGAATGGATGTTGGCAATTTCATCTCTGACTCCTCTGCCTTTTCTAAATCTAGCTTGAACATCTGGAAGTTCACAGTTCACGGACTGTTGACACCTGGCTTGGAGAATTTTGATTTAGACAATTTTTATTTAGATGAATTTTATTTAGACAATTTTTATTGTCTAATTAAAAAAAGATTTTGACATATTTTATTTGTCTAATAAATAATGTTTGTCTAATAGAAATATTTTGTCTAATAAAAAAAACAAGGTTTAAACAAATTTTATTTAGACAATTATTATATCTACTTCTGTGGATAAGAATCCCTTACAAGAAATGGAGTAGCCCTGAGAGTCAGCAAAAGAGTCTGAAATACAGTATTTGGGTCCACTCTCAAAAATGTCAGAATGATCTCATTTTGTTCCAAGAAAAACCATTCAGCATCACAGTAATCCAAGTTAGTAACACAACCACTGGTGCTGAAGAAGTTGAAGGTAACTGGTTCTATGAAAACTTCCAAGAACTTCTAGAACTAACACCAAAGGGGGTGGGGGAAAAGATGTCCTTTTAATCATAGGGGATTGGAATGCAAAAGTAGGAAGTCAAAAGATACCCAGAGTAACAGCGTGTTTTGGCCTTGGAGTAAAAAATGAAGCAGGGCAATGACTAGCAGAGTTTTCTCAAGAGAACACACTGGTCTTACCAAACACCCTTTTCCAACAATAAAATAGATGACTTTACACATAGGCACCACAAGATGGTCAATACAAAAATCAGGTTTATTGTGATCTTTGCATCTGAAAGTGGAGAAGCTCTATCAGATCAGATCAAATCAGATCAGTTACTCAGTCGTGTCCAACTCTTTGCGACCCCATGAATCGCAGCACGCCAGGCCTCCCTGTCCATCACCAACTCCTGGAGTTCACCCAGACTCACGTCCATTGAGTCAGTGATGCCATCCAGCCATCTCATCCTCTGTCGTCCCCTTCTCCTCCTGCCCCCAATCCCTCCGAGCATCAGAGTCTTTTCCAGTGAGTCAACTCTTCGCATGAAGTGGCCAAAGTACTGGAGTTTCAGCTTTAGCATCATTCCAAGCTCTATACAGTCAGTTAAAAAAAAATAAAAGACCTGGAGCTGACTGTGGATCAGATCACAAGGTCCTTATTAAAATTTATTTTAGAGTGATTCAAAATCATTCTTTAAGAAAGTAGAGAAAATCACCAAGCCATCCAGGTATGATCTACAATGGAGATGAAAAATAGATTTCAAGGATTAGATCTGGTAGACAGAGTGACTGAAGAACTATGGACATAGATTCCTAACATTGTAAAGGAGGTAAAGATCAAAAGCCTTACAAGGAAAAATAAATACAATTAGGCAACATGGTTGTCTGAGGAGGCTTTATAAATAGCTGAGGAAAGAAGATAACAAAAATGTAAGGGAGAAAGGCAAAGATGCTGGTCCCTCCGCCACCTAGTCCCTCTGCCACCCTCTCTTTGCCAAGCTCATCCCCACCATCTGAATGCAAAGCTCCAGAAAATAGCAAGGAGAGAGAAGAAGATCTTCTTAAATGAACAATGAAAATAAATAGAAGGAAACAATAGAACAGGAAAGACTAGAGATCTCCTCAAGAAAATTGGGGCTATTAAGGCATAATTACATTAAAGGATGGGCAAGATAAAAGATATAAATTGTAAAGGCCTAACAGAAGCAGAAGTGCTTACAAAGAGGTAGCAAGAATACACAGAAGAGCTATACAAGTAGGTCTTAATGATTGGGATAACCATGATGGTATGGTCACTCACGTAGAGTGAGACATCCTGGAGCATGAAGTCAAGTGGGCATTAGTTAGCATTACTATGAACAAAGCTAGTGGAAGTGATGAAATTCCAGCTAAGATATTTAAAATCCTAAAAGATGATGCCATGAGAGTACTGCACTCCATATGTCAGCAAATTTGGAAAACTCAGCAGTGGACACAAAACTGGAAAAAGACATTTTTCATCCTAATATCAAAGATGGGCAATGCCATAAAATGTTCAAACTACCATACATTTACATTCCTTTCACACACTAGTAAGGTTATGCTCAAAATTGTTCAAGCTGGACTTCAGCAGTATGTGAACCGAGAACCTCCAGATATACAACTTGGTTTTCAAAGAGGCAGAGAAATCAGAGATTAAATTCCCAACATTTGTTGGATCATGCAGAAAACAAAAGAGTACTAGAAAAAATGTACTTCTTCTTCATTGACTAGGCTAAAGCATTTGACTATATGGATCACAACAAACTGTGGAGAATTCTTAAAGAGATGGGAGTACCAGAGCACCTTACCTGTCTCCTGAGAAACCTGTATACAGGTCAAGGAGCAACAGTTAAAACTAGACATGGAAAATATGAGTGGTTGAAAATTGAGAAAGGAGTATGACAAAGCTGTATATTGTCACCCTGCCTATTTAACTTCTATGCACAGTACATCATGGGAACCACAAGCTGAAATCAAGAATGCCAGGAGAAATATCAACAACCTCAGATAAGCAGATGACAGCATTCTAATGGTAGAAATTGAAGAGTCTCTTGATGAAGGTGAAAGAGGAAATTGAAAAGTTGGCTTGAAGTTCATCATTAAAAAAACACTAAAATCATGGCACCCAGCCCCATCACTTCCTGGCAAATAGAAGGGGAAAAAGTGTAAGCAGTGACAGATTTTATTTTCCTGGGCTCCAAAATCACTGCAGATTGTGACTGTAGTCATGAAATTAAGAGACTTGCTCCTTGGAAGGAAAGATATGACAAAACTAGACAGTGTATTAAAAAGCAGAGACATCACTGCTGACAAAGGTCAGTATAGTCAAAGCTACAGTTTTTCCATTAGTCATGTATGGATGTGAGAGTTGGTCCATAAAGAAGGCTGGGTGCTAAAGAATTGATGCTTTCACATTGTGGTGCTGGAGAAGATTTTTTAGAGTCCATTGGACTGGAAGGAGATCAAGCCATTCATCTCTCAAAGCAATCAACCTTGAATATTCACTGGAAGTTCTGTTTCTGAAACTGAAGCTCCAATACTTTGGTCACCTGAAGTGAAGAGCCGATTCATTGAAAAAGACTGAGATGCTGGAAAGATTGCCGGCAAAAGGAGAGGGGGATGTCAGACGGTGAGATGGATAGATAGAATTAGTGACTCAACTGACATGAATTTGAGTAAACTTTGGGAGATAGTGGAGGACAAAGGAGTCTGGCATGCTACAGTCCATGAGGTCACAAAGAGTGGAACACACCTTACTGATTGATAAACAATAACGACAACAAACAAAGTATGAGATTGTGCCTTTGACTGTGTGGATCACAATAAACTGTGGAAAATTCTGAACGAGATGGGAATACCAGACCACCTGATCTGCCTCTTGATAAATTTGTATGCAGGTCAGGAAGCAACAGTTAGAGCTGGACATGGAACAACAGATTGGTTCCAAATAGGAAAAGGAGTCTGTCAAGGCTGTATATTGTCACTTTGTTTATTTAACTTATATGCAGAGTACATCATGAGAAACACTGGACTGGAAGAAACACAAGCTGGAATCAAGATTGCTGGGAGAAATATCAATAACCTCAGATATGCAGATGACACCACCCCTATGGCACAAAGTGAAGAGGAACTAAAAAGCCTCTTGATGAAAGAGAAAGTGGAGAGTGAAAAAGTTGGCTAAACGCTCAACATTCAGAAAATGAAGACCATGGCATCCGGTCCCATCACTTCCTGGGAAATAGATGGGGAAACAGTGGAAACAGTGTCAGACTTTATTTTTCTGGGCTCCAAAATCACTGCAGATGGTGACTGCAGCCATGAAATTAAAAGACGCTTACTCCTTGGAAGGAAAGTTATGACCAACCTAGATAGCACATTCAAAAGAAGAGACATTACTTTGCCAACAAAGTTTCGTCTAGTCAAGGCTATGGTTTTTCCTGTGGTCATGTATGGATGTGAGAGTTGGACTGTGAAGAAGCCTGAGCGCCGAAGAATTAATGCTTTTGAACTGTGGTGTGGAGAAGACTCTTGAGAATCCCTTGGACTGCAAGGAGATCCAACCAGTCCTTTCTAAAGGAGATCAGCCCTGGGATTTCTTTGGAAGTAATGATGCTAAAGCTGAAGCTCCAGTACTTTGGCCACCTCATGCGAAGAGTTGACTCATTGGAAAAGACTCTGATGCTGGGAGGGATTGGGGGCAAGAGGAGAAGGGGACGACAGAGGATGAGATGGCTGGATGGCATCACTGACTCAATGGACCTGAGTCTGGGTGAACTCCGGGAGTTGGTGATGGACAGGGAGGCCTGGCGTGCTGTGATTCATGGGGTCACAAAGAGTTGGACCCGACTGAGCAACTGATCTGTTCTGATCTGATCTGATTGTACTATCTCCTTGTTAACATTTGGCATTGTGAGGATTACCAGCCATTCTATATTTGTAACAATATATCTTCTCTAAATTCTAATGATATCTTTAATATGCATATTTACCATCCATATATAATTGGTGAGGAAAAATGTATTTTCTGAATTAATCTTCCCATCAGGGTTCTTCCCTCGTGTCTCAGATGGTAAAGAGTCTGCCTGCAAGGCTGGAGACCTGTGTTCCATCCCTAGGTTGGGAAGATTTGGAGAAGGAAATGGCAACCCACTCCAGTATTCTTGCCTGGAGAATCCCATTGACAGAAGAGCCTGGTGAGCCCCAGTCCATGGGGTCACAAACAGTTGGACACGACTGAGCGACTAATGCTCACTTACTTACTGAATTAATTATAAACATATTGTTTATTTCATTGTAAAATTTTGAGAATATACATTCCTAAAAAAGCCCTTTATAAAATTTGTCATTTGCAAAATTTTCTGTTAGCCATTGTATTGTGTTTTCATCTTCTCAGCATATTACAAAATATATTGCAATATTGTTGCTTTACAATGTTATGCTAATTTCTGCTGTACAGCAAAGTTAATCAGTTATATATACACATATACACCCTCTATTTAAGGTTTTCTTCTCATTTCCCATTTTGATCACCACAGAGCACTGAGTAGAGTTCCCTAGGATATACATTAGGCTCTCAATAGTTGTTATTTTATTCTCAATAGATGTCAGTCTTACATTCATCCTACTCTCTTCTGGCTGGTATCCATGTTTGTTCTGTATATCTGTGTTTCTGTTTCTGCTTTGCAAATAAGTTCATCTGTACCATTTTTCTGGGTTCTAACTATCAGTGATATTATGTAATATTTGTTTTCTCTTTCTGACCTACTTCAGTCAGTAGGGCAGCCTCTAGGTCTATCCATGTCTCTACAAATGGAATTATTTTGTTCATTTTTATGGCTTAGTGATAGTCCATTGTCTATATCTACCACATCTTCATCTCCTCCTCTGTTGATGGACACTTATGCTGCTTGCTTCCAACTCTTGGCTATTGTAAATACTACTGTATTGAAAACTGGGGTGCAGGTATTTTTTATGTTTTTCCTTAGGTATTTATATGCTCAGGAATGGAATTGCTGGGTCATATGGTAGTTCTATTTCTAGCTTTTTGAGGAACATTCAAACTACTCCCCATGGTGCTTTTACCAAGCATTTGGAGAGAGCTAACTTCTATATTTCTCAAACTTTTCCCAAAAAAAATTGCAGAGGGAAGAACACTTCCAAGATCATTCTATGAGGCCACCATTACACTGACACCAAAACAAGACAAAGATATCACACAAAAAAAGAATAGGCTAATATCACTGATGAACATAGATACAAAACTCTTCAGCAAAATACAGCAAATGAAATCCAACAACAAATGAAATCCAAATGAAAGAATTATACACCCTGATCAAGTGTGTTTTATTTCAAAGATGCAAGGATATTTTAACATATGCAAACTAGACAATGTGATACACCATATTAACAAATTGAAACATAAAAAAAAAAAACCACATGATAATCTCAATAGATGCAGAAATAGCTTTTGACAAAATTCAAAGCCCATTTATGATACAAACTCCCCAGAAAGTGGGCATGGAAGTAACCCACCTCAGTATAATGGGCTTCACTTATGGCTCAGTGGTAAAGAATCCACCCATCAAGCAAGAGATATAGCTTTGACCCTGGGTTGGAACGATCTCTTAGAGAAGAAAATGGCAACCCATCCCAGTATTCTTGCCTGGGAAATATGATTTACACAGGAGACTATTGATCTACAGTTCATGGAGTCATAAAAGTGTCAGACACAATTGAGTGACTAAACAACAGCAACAACCTCAAAGGCCATATATGACAAATCCACAGCAAGCATTATTCTCGGTGGTGAAAAATTGAAAGCATTACCTCTAAGATCAGGAACAAGACATGGGTGTCCACTCTCACCACTATTATTCAATATGGTTTTAGAAGTCCTAGCCATGGCAGTCAGAGAAGAAAAAGAAAAAGAATACAAATTGGAAAAGAAGAAGTAAAACTTGCAATGTTTGTAGTTGACCTGATACTATAGGTAGAAGATCTGAACAGGAAACCAGAAAACTAGAGTTTATCAATGAATTTGGTAAAGTTATAGGATACAAAATTAAGACACAGAAATCTCTCTCATTACTATAGAATAAAAATGAAAGATCAGAAAGATAAATTCCACTTACTATTGCAGCAACAAGAATAAGTCACCTAGGAATAAGCCTAAGCTTATTCTAAGAAGAAATGAAAAACCAATGCCATTTTTCATAGTTAGAACAAAAAAATTTACATTTTTGTGTGGAAACACAAAAGACCCCAAAGAGTCTAAGTAATCTTGAGAAAGAGAAATGGAGCTGGAACAATCAAGCTCCTTGACTTCAGACTATACTAAAAAGCTACAGTCATCAAGACAGTACAGTACTGGCACAAAAACAGAAATAAGGGTCAATGGAATAGTATATAAAAAAAGCCCAGAGATTAACCCACTTATCTTTGGTCATGTAATCTATGACAAATGAGTCAGTAATATGCAATGAAGAAAAGACAGTCTCTTCATTAAATAGTACTGGGAAAACTGGAAAATATGTAAAAATACTAAATAGGAACGCTCCCTAACACCATAGTGAAATTGTTAGTCACTGAGTCATGTCCAACTCTTTGTGACCCTATGGACTGTAGCCTACCAGACTCCTCTGCCCATAGAACTCTCGAGGCAAAAATATTGGAGCAGGCAGCCTTTCCTTTCTCCAAGGGATCTTGCCAACCCAGGGATCAAAGCCAGGTCTCCTGCATTGCAGGCAGACTATTTACCAGTGGAGCAACCAGGAAGCCTACCCCTAATACTGGAGATGGTAGCCATTCCTTTCTCCAGGGGAACTCCAACCCAGGAATAAAACCTCTGTCTATTCCCTAAAACCATACACAAAGATAAGCTCAAGATTTTTTGTGTTTCCATACAAACTGGAAATTTTTTTGTTCTAATTCTATTATAAATTGCACTTTTTTAAAAAAATTCTTTTTAGGATAAGCAGGTGCACCACAGTCTTATATCAGCTAAAATATATCTGAAGTGGCCGAGTACTAGGCTGTGAAAAATGTGTTAATGAATCTGATGGGTATTTGAAAGAATTACTGGAGATATATATTGGGGAAAAATTTATGATAAAAACTGTATAGAATGTTAGTTTTTATTTTCCTTTTAAGCTCAATATGATTTGAATATTTGTGGTTAAAAAGTTCATTATGAAAACCAATTGATAGTAAAGACCTAGATGCAAGTTCAGAAATTACATAACTCTTAAAGGAAAGCATAGGCAGAACACTCTTTGATATAACTGCAGGATGTTCCTTTTTTTACCTACCTCCTATAGTAATGGAAATTAAAAAAAAAAAAAATGGGACCTAGGTAAACTTAAAGATTTTTTTAATAGAAAAGAAAACTATAAATAAGATGAAAAGACAACCCTAAGAATGGGAGACAATAACTGCAAATAAAACAGTTGACAAATGATTAATCTCCAAAATATACAAGTAGCACATGTCCAATATCACAAAAACAAGCAACCCAATCAAAAAGTGGGAGGAAGACCTAAACATATTCTTCTCCACAGAACACATACAGGTGACCAACAAACACGTAAAAAGATGCTCAGCATTTTTCATCATTAGAGAAATGCAAATCAAAACTACAATGAGATATCACCTCACACCAGTCAGAATGACCATCACCAAATAATGTTCAAACAATAAATGCTGGAGAGGATGTAGAGAAAAGGAAATTTGAATGAACTGTCGGTGGGAATGTAAATTGATAGATCCCTATGGAGAACAGCATGGCAATTGCTTAAATAAACTGGGAATAAAACTACCATATGATCTAGCAATCTAACTACTAGGCATATACCCTGAGAAAACTATAAATAAAAATTACAATGCAAGTAAGAATGTAAATAAAATAAAATAATATTTAGGAATTCTGTCTCTAATGAAATACAAAATAATAATATAAAATAATATTATATATAATAATAACACTTATTTTGTGTATTATATGTTGTTAATAGAATGTTTTATTATGAATTTGGAGGTTCAAAAAAAGAATAAAATATACTTGACTTAGTATGATCTACATTGGAAGTATATAGTAATGTGTTAAATGACCATAACTTTTACTATTTGAGAAAAAGGAGCAATTTTTGATCATTCTTTATCTTTACAATGTAATGGCCTAAGTCCTCTTGGAGTTCACCATTACCCCTACCATAGAGCCTGTTAACATTTCTTAGAGGTTTCAAACTCTAGGACTGGGCTCCCTCAGACCAAACTATACAGAGAGAGCACAGCCGCACCCATTAGCAGAAAATTGCATTAAAGATTGACTGAACATGGCCCTCACCGTCAGCACAACACCCAGTTTTCCTCACAGTCAGTTTTTCCCATCAGGAAGCTTCCACAAGCCTCTTGTCCTCATCCACCAGAGGGCAGATGGAATGAAAATCTCATCACAGAATATTACCAAAAATGATTGCATGGATCACAGCCTTGTGTAACTCAATGAGACTATGAGCCAAGCTGTGTAGGGCCACCTGAGATGGATGGGTCATTGTGGGAAAATTCTAACAAAATGTGATCCACTGGAGAAAAGATTGGCAAATCACTTCAGCATTCTTGCCTTGATAACCCAGTGAACAGTATGAAAAGGCTCAAAGATACGACATGGAAAGATGAAACACCAGGTTATTAAGTGTCTGATATGCTATGGAACAAAGTGGAGAAATAACTCCAGATGGAATGAAGAGATGAAACCAAAGTAGAAATGATGCCCAATAGTAGATGCATCTGATGATAAAAGTAAAGCCTGATGCTATAAAGAACAGTATTGCATATGAACCTGGAATGTTAGGTCCATTAATCAGAGTTAATTGAAAGTGGTGAAACAGGAGATGGCAAGAGTGAACACTGGCCTTGTAGAAATCAGTGAACTAAAATGGATGGGAATGGGTGAATTTAATTCAGATGACCATTATATCTACTATTGTGGGCAAGAATTACTTAGAAGAAATAGAGTAGCCCATATAGTCATAAAAAGATCCTGAAATGCAGTACTTGGGTGCAACCTCAAAAACACAGATTGAACTTGGTCTATTTCCAAGGCAAACCATTTAACACTACAGTAACCTAAGTCTATGCCCCAAACACTAATGCCAAAGTGCCGGGAGCCGGCATATTGCATATTGAGTGCATATCGCATATTGAGTGCAGCACTTTCCACAGCATCATCTTTCAGGATCTGGAATAGCTCAACTGGAATTCTATCACTGCTGGGAGCCAGTGTGAGGAGCTCCACCCATGACAAAGGTCATGAGGAAGGAGGCTCGGCATATGCAAAGGCGGGATCGAGCCTCAGGAGTCCCCCTGGAAATTCTCGAGCATCTACCCCCCAAAACCAGAGTCTGCCTACTTTCTGCTTTGTGCTTTCACCTACACCTCTGACTTTACAGGGGGCTCTCCCCCACTACCTCTCTCTGAAAAAAGAGTTAACTTACAGCTCCATGTTCTAAACTGTCTAAATACAGATTCCTTTGAGCAGTTAAAAGATTGATTAGAAATTGTATTGGTGAAGGGATTTTCACTTGTTGGGCCAATGTTTGCTGCTAAGTTTACATATCCCTTACCTGCTGTGTCCCTGGCAGTGTATTGATTAATATAATTGGTGTAAGTAGTAGCTTTAATGTTTGTAACTGGGACCCTTGAGTTAATTCTTTTTCTTGTTATAGCCCACCACACCTTTGCTCTGTAGGAATGCAACTTTATCTAATGCTTTTGGAGGGTGGCTCCTGACCAATCACCTTTAGAGAAAAATTAGCTTTCTGAAGAAAGGGTCTTAAAATGTTAACAGGCCTCCGGGCCAGAAGATGATGCAAATCACCTAAGCTTTGCAGGAAGAAAGCCTGGCTTGCTGCATGACTCTACCCCTTCCCCCATTATCCTCTATGCATAACTTAAGGTATAAAAACTATTTTGGAAAATAAAGTGCGGGCCTTGTTCACCAAAACTTGGTCTCCCCATGTCGTTCTTTCTCTCACCTCCTGGCTGAATTATTCAGCCTCTTTTCTCCACTGAATTTCCTCACTGAGCTATCCTTATTTCAGCCTCTTTTCTCCACTGAATTTCCTCACTGAGCTATCCTTATTCTATTACTCTTTATATCCTTAATTAAAGTTTAATTAAGCAGTTGTTTCCTGATCCTCGCCGACGCCGTCCCTGCTTCGAATTCCCTGGATCCACCGGGGCTGGACCCCGGCACCAAAGAAGATGAAATTGAATGGTTCTGTGAAGAACTACAAGTCTTTCAAGAACCAATAGCAGCAAAAGATATTCTTTTCATCATAAAGAAATGGAAAGAAAAAGTAGGAAGTCAAGAGATACCTGGAATAACAAGCATGTTTGGTCTTGGAGTATAAAATGAAGCAGGGCAAAGGCTAAGAGAATTTTGCCAAGAGAATATACTGGTCAATGCCCTCTTCCAGTAAAAAAGAAACAATTCTACAAATGTACATCACTGAAATTGATGAAATTTCACTGAAATTTGAATCACTGAAAGTTGAATGATCAAATCAGGTTGATTATATTCTTTGCAGCCCAAGATGGAGAAACTGTATACAATCAGCAAAAAGAAGACTGAGAGCTGATTGTGGCTCACATCATGAGTTCCTTATTGCAAAATTCAGATGTAAATTGAAGGAAATATGGAAAACCATTAGGTAAGACCTAAATCAAATCCCTTATGATTATACAGTGGAAGTGACAAATAGATTCAAGGGATTAGATCTTATAGGCAGACTGTCTGAAGAACTATCAATGGAGGTTCATAACACTGTACAGGAGGTGGAGACCAAAACCATCCCCAAGAAAAAGAAATGCAAGAAGGCAAAATGGTTGTCTAAGGAGGGCTTACAAACCCGAGAAATGAAGAGAAGTGAAAGTCAAAAGAGAAAAGGAAAGATGTACCCATCTGAATGCAGACTACCAAAGAGTAGCAAGGAGAGATAAGAAAGCCTTCTTAAGTGAACAATGCAAATAAATAGAGGGTCACAATAGAATGGGAAATAATAGAGATATATTCAGGAAAAATTAAGAGATACCAAGGGAATATTTCATGCTAAAATAGGCACAATAAAGGACAAAAATGACAAGGACCTAACACAAGCAGAAGATATTAAGAAGAGGTGACAAGATGATCCAGATAACCACGATGGTGTGATCACTCACCTAGAGTCAGACATCCTGGAGTGTGAAGTCAAGTGTGCCTTAAGAGGCACTACTACAAACACTTCCCTGGTGGCTCAGACGGTAAAGCATCTGTCTACAATGTGGGAGACCTGGGTTCGATCCCTGGGTCGGGAAGATTCCCTGGAGAAGGAAACGGCAACCCACTCCAGTACTCTTGCCTAGAAAATCCCATGGATGGAGGAGCTTGGTGCAGGCTACTGTCCATGGGGTCACAGAGTAGGGCACGACTGACTGACTTCACTTCACTTCACTTCACTACAAACAAAGCTAGTGGAGGTGATGGAAATCCAGATGAACTATTTCAAATCCTAAAAGATGACACTGTTAAAATACACCACTCAACATGCCAGCAAATTTGGAAAACTTAACAGTGGACACAGACTGGAAAAGGTCAGTTTTCATCACAATCTCAAAGAAGGTCAATGCCAAAGAATGTTCAAATTACCACACAATTGCACTCATCTCACATGCTAGCAAGGTAATGCCCCAAATCCTTCCTCTAGGCTTCAACAGATTATGAACTGAGAACTTCCATATATACAAGCGGATTAAGAAAAGGCACAGAAATCAGAGACCAATTGTCAACATCTGTTGGATCATAGAAAGAGTAGGAGGATTCCAGAGAAACACCTCTTCCTGCTTCATTGACTATGCTAAATCTTTTGACTATGTGGAAGACAACAAACTGTGGACAATTCTTAGAGATGGGAATGCCAGACCACCTTACCTACCTCCTAAGAAACCTGTATGCAAGTCAAGAAGCAACAGTTAATACCAGACATGGAACAATGGATTGGTTCAAAATTGGGAAAGGAGTGCATCAAAGTTGTATGCTGTCACCCTACTTCTTTAGCTTATATGTAGAATACATCATGAAAAAATGCTAAACTGGTTGTATCACAAGATGGCATCAAGATAGCTGGGAGAAATATCTATAGCCTCAGATATGCAGATAATACCACTGTAATGGCAGAAAGAAAGAGGAACTAAAGAGCCTCTTGATGAAAGTGAAAGAGGAGAGTGAAAAAGGTGGCTTAAAATTCAACATTCAAAAAACTGACATCATGGCATCTGGTCCTATCACTTCAAATATATGGGAAAAAATGGAAACAGTGGTAGAATTTATTTTCTTGGGCTCCAAAATCACTTGAACAGTGACTGCAGCCATGAAATTAACAGGTACTTGTTCCTTGGTGAAAACACTATGGCAAAACTAGACAATGTGTTAAAAGGCAGAGCCAGTACTTTGCCAAAACAGGTCTGCATAGTCAAAGCTATGGTTTATCCAGTAGTCATGTACAGATATGATATTTGGACCATAAAAAAGGTTGAGCCACAAGGAATTGATGTTTTCAAACTGTGGTGCTGGAGAAGACTGTTGAGAGTCCCTTGAATAGCAAGGCAATCAAACCAGGCAATCCTAAAGGGAACCAACCCCAAATTCTCATCAGAAGGATTAATGCTGAAGCTCTAGTAATTTGACCATCTGATGCAAAGAGATAACTCATTGGAAAAAACCCTGATGCTGGGAAAGATTGAAGGCAAAAGGAAAAGAAGGTGGCACAGGATGAGATGGTTAGATAGCATCACCAACTCAATGGACACAAATTTTATCAAACTTTGAAGATAGTCAAGGACAGGGGGCCCTGGCATGCTGTAGTCTGTGTGGTCACCAAGAGTTGGACATGACTTAGCAACTGAACAACAACAACAAAATGGGGTTACAGATTGATGGGAAAGGGGTACAAAGATCTTTATTGTTTGAGGTAAACAGTCTCTGACTTGATTGTTATAATATCTACATGGGAGTATACATGTGTCAAAATTCAGAACTGAATCATTAAAATGGCTACTCTTATTGTTCATAAGTTAAAATTTGATGCAATTATTAGTTTCAAGCCCACTAAATAAGCTGAGAAGCTAAGTGGATAATGCTGAGAATTGTATATATTATTATTTAATTGGTATCATTCAGAACAGAAGATGAAAAGGCTAGTAAATATACTCCTTCCATCTCGCCTGAATATCTCTTTCAGGAAAACATGGCAGCAATAGCAGTTGAACAAGTGTTCAGAGATATTAATGTTGGTTCATAAACTGGCCTCTGTATATTGAAGACAAGGAAAGACTCAAAAAGAAGCAGAACATACCAAAATGGTAAGTGATAGTTTAAATAAGTATGAGGCTTAGAAGGCTTGTCTCAGGTGGCCCCAAAATGAGATTTTCATACCTACTTATCAGAATCTTAAAAGTTTACATATCAGCCTCAACTGGGTTCAACCATTTACACAGAAGACATGTTCCCTTCTCCACTTTACTATCTCAAGACTGTATTCTTAGGGGAGCTTCTGGGATCAGGAAAGACAAACAGAATGCAAGTTCCAAGGATAAGGAGGAGCACCCAAAAATCTGGGTCTAGTTTGCTATATGTATTTGTTTGTTCTAATTTTTAGAACATGTAAATGATAACATTCTGCATTTGTCTTTCTCTGACTGACAATCTGTATGATAGATATGAATTGGGGGGATAATTGGGAAATAAAGATTTAGGAAAGTGACCTGGAACATGGTGAAGGTGTTAAGAGAACTCATTCCTGATTGCTTTTATTTTCTATATTCATTATGAAGCAAATTACTTGTTGAAATATGGACAGTAAAGTTAGAGAAACTGACAATAAAGCATTTCACAGCAACCACTGCACTGAAAGATTGAACTGGGATAAGTGATATAATTGATAAGTAGTGTTGAATTTCCCACACGTTTGGAGTTTGACTCAATATATATGTTTTGGCACTTTTCCAATGTGGCATGTAATTTTCTCCAAAAGGTCCCAAGATCTTGGAGGTAGAGCAGAAAGTGCAGATATTTAGATTCTCTCTGTGAAAAATTTCAGCAGGTATGTGTTACTTGAAGCATGAGAAAACTGAGGAAATTAAGAGTGTTTGAAGTGAAGCTAGAAAGCTAGGAAAATAAGAATTGAAGAGGGGAACACATGTTTTAAAGAAAAAATATTTTTGGAGATAGCTATCAAACAATAAGTCATCAGAATCTAAATTTTTTAAGTTAGAAAAATTCCAGGTAAAATATACCAAAGTAAAGTTTATGGGAAAATTTAAACAAGCAAACAAAAACACACACTTTATCTGGTGAAACATATTGTTATGGTGTCAGTTATGAGCAGGAATGAGGACTGAGGATAAGTTAGCAGGTAGCTCTGCCTTCAGTAGATATGAGGAAAGACATGGAAACCAATATGCTACATACCTTTTCAATTATACATCATTTACTTTGCATAAAGTTTTGACATTTTCTGTATTTTTTTTAAATGTCATGTTTCACAGGTATGATACACATGGTACACATATACTAAGTGTATGCATAGTACTAAGAAGTCTCAGAAGGGTAAACTAAAGTCATTTCTATATTCATTGATAGAATAGAATTTTATGAACTCCAAAACCTTGTTTGTTTGTTTGTTTTTTCAGTAACTTTCTAACACACTGCCTTATGTAATAAATATTTCCAAGAAGTTTATATTTTTAAATTAAATTCAAGCTTCCTTCTCTAAGTTTGCAGCTCATATACCATATGAAGAAGGAAATGGCAACCCACTCCAGGAAAATCTTTCCTGTTCTTGCCAGGAAAATCCCATGGACAGAGGAGCCTGGTGACTAAGTGAAAGCACACATGCATCCATGCCTTAGTAATGACCTGTTTTTATGTCCTCTACAGCTGGTGATTATAGATGACAGTATTCTATTGTAATGTAAAGCTTTTATTTATTACCTCAGTGACTCCCTGAATATTTATACATGCTCTGCTTGTAATATGAACGTTTACCTAGTTAGTGTCCATTCTTGAGAACTTATCTCACAACATCTGTGTTCAATTTATAAGCCTCATAATGACTTCCATATGTACCTCTTTCCTCTTTTCCATGTTGACCTAGTTACATTATTTCAAAGTTGATTCAGTTACATTGTGTGTGTGCTCAGTCCCTTCAGTTGTGTCTGACTCTTTGAGATCCTATTGACTTCAGCATGTCAGGCTCTGTGTCCATGGAATTCTCCAGGCAAGAATACTGGAATGGGTTGCCATTTCCTTCTCCAGGAGATCTTCCTGACCCAGGAATAGAATCCACATCTCCTGCACTGCAGGCAGGGTCTTTATCCATCTGGGAAGACCTAAGGTCGCAAGGGGTTGGACACAACTGAGTGACTTCACTTCACTTTAAGGCTATATATTATCACCCTGATTATTTAACTATATGCAGAGTACATCATGAGAAACGCTGGGCTGAATGAAGCACAAGCTGGAATCAAGATTGCCAGGAGAAATATCAATAACCTCAGATATGCAGATGACAACCCCCCACCCTTATGGCAGAAAGCAAAGAAGAACTAAAACGCCTCTTGATGAAAGTGAAAGAGGAGAGTGAAAAAGTTGGCTTATACACATGTTCCCCATCCTGAAAATAAAAAAAGAAGAAGAAAAAAAAAAAAAAGAAAGAAAGAAAAAGTTGGCTTAAAGCTCAACATTCAGAAAATGAAGATCATGGCATCCAGTCCCATCACTTCATGGCAAATAGATCGGGAAATGGTGGAAACACTGGCAGACTTTATTTCTGAGGGCTCCAAAATCACTGCAAATGGTGACTACAGCCATGAAATTAAAAGACTCTTACTCCTTGGAAGAAAAGTTACAACTGACCTAGGCAGCATATTAAAAAGCAGAGACATTATTTTGCCAATAAGGTCTGTCTAGTCAAGGCTATGGTTTTTCCAGCAGTAGTCATGTATGAATGTGAGAGTTGGACTATAAAGAAAGCTGAGCGCTGAAGAATTGATGCTTTTGAACTGTGGTGTTGGAGAAGACTCTTGAGAGTCCCTTGGACTTCAAGGAGATCCAACCAGTCCATCCTAAAGAAAATCAGTCCTGAATATTCATTGGAAGGACTGATGTTGAAGGTGAAACTCCAAAGTTTGGCCATCTGATGCGAAGAACTGACTCATTGGAAAAGACCCTGATTCTGGGAAAGATTGAGGGGAGGAGGAGAAGGGGATGACAGAGGATGAGAAGGTTGGATGGCATCACCAACTCAACGGATGTGAGTTTGAGTAAACTCTGGGAGTTGGTGATGGACAGGGAGGCCTGGCATGTTGCACTTCATGGGGGTTGGGGAGGCAAACAGTCAGACACAACTGAACTGAACTGAATATGTAAGAAGATATCAGGGCAGAGCCCTGAAGAAGATCAGGGAGGGGGCAGTTGCAGGTGTCTGTGGGAGGGGCAATCCAGGTGTGATTGTGCAAGGGCCCTGGGGCAGCATCATGCTGTGTGTTGAAGGAACAGCTAGGAGGAGAGGTGAGTGAAGCAGAGTGAGTGAAGAGGAGAGAGAAAGGAGGTGAGGGTGGGGCTGGGATGGGGGTTGAGCAAGGCCTTGTGACTTACAGGGAAGACTTGGGTTTTTACCCTGAGGGAGGTGGGAGCCCTGGAGCACCATGGTCAGAGGAGGGGCAGGACCCTAACCCTAACCCTCACCAGTGCCCTCTAGTGGTTCTCCGGCATTGTAGGCAGACGCTTTACTGTCTGAGACTCCAGGGAATCTCAAGTTACATTCAGCTCAGTTCAGTTCAGTCACTCAGTCGTGTCCGACTCAAGTTACATTAAAATAACCCAATTAAAATATTGCCCACATTCCACAAGCTACCTAACCCACAGACTCTCCAGAGCATTTGTCTGAAGGTCCTTACTCTGTTCCCTACCTGCACTGCTGCTGCTGCTGCTAAGTCGCTCCAGTCGTGTCCAACTCCTAGCGACCCCATGGACTGCAGCCTATCAGGCTCCTCCGTCCATGGGATTTTCCAGGCAAGAGTACTGGAGTGGGTTGCCATTGCCTTCTCTGACCTGCACTACACACAACAAAATAAAAGAGGTGAAATTGTTATAAAATCTATAGATATAAAGCCACAATATCTGTGATTGAAAACCACAATCACAGAAAACTAATCAAACTGATCACATGGACCACAGCTTTATCTAACTCATTGAAACTATGAGCCATGCTGTGTAGGGCCACCCACGATGGACAGGTCATAGTGGAGAGTTCTGACAAAACGGGGCCCACTGGAGAAGGGAATGGCAAACCACTTCACTATTCTTGCCTTGAGAACCCCATGAACAGTATGAAAAGGCAAAAAGATATGACACTGAAAGATGAACTCCCCAGGTTGCTAGGTGCCCAATATGCTACTGGAGAAGAGTGGAGAAGTAACTCCAGAAAGAATGAAGAAGACTCTGGTGCTGGGAAAGATTGAAGGCAGGAGGAGAAGGGGGTGACAGAAGATGAGATGGTTGGATGGTATCAATGACTGGATGGACATGAATTTGAGCAAGCTCGAGGAGTTGATGATTTATAGGAAGCCTGGCATGCTGCAGTCCATGGGGTCACAAAGAGTTGGATATGACTGAGCAACTGAACTGAACTATATATACTAAAAGACTAGTAATACAAAACTTCAAATAAATGCCACATTCATAAATGCAACAGTTTGAAATGAGCAAATTCCTTTAGACACAAACTTTTAAACCCTACTCAAAAGGATTAAAAACCTAAAGATTTTTTATCTTTTAAAATATTTAACTTGCTATCAATGACTTTCCAACAAAGAAATCTCCAGAACAAGATGACTGTACTAGTGAATAATTCTTTTCATTTAAGGAAGATCTAATACTAATCCAACAAAATTTTAAAAAATATGGATTAGGAGGGAACATTTACCAATTAGTGTATGAGGCCAAATTTATACTTAATACCAGAACCAGTATAAGAGAAAATCTATTAAGCAATACACTTTATGAATGAAAAACAATAAATCAATGAAAAAAATCTTAAAAGAATAAAAATTAGCAAAACAATTTATTATTTATTTTTTACTATTTAAAATATAAGTAATATTCCAGTAAAAATAGTCATGGAATAAAAATCTGATTCAATATTAAAAAAGCCAACAAAATTAATCATATTAACAGAATAAAGGAGAAAATCTTTATAATTTTAGTAGATGTAGAAAAACTGACCAAATATCAATATCATTTATGATTAAAAAACTCTGTACACTAGCAATTAGAATGATATGTCTTCATTGTGACATCACATTAATGGTTAAAGATTAGTTTCCCTCTATTATTAGGATTAAGGCCATTATATTTATTTTCACAATTCAAATTCACATCCTATACTACCTAGGGCATAAAAGTAAAGAAATAGAAATAAAAGTCATACAAATTATAAAAGAAGAAATGAAATTACCTCTTTCCCCAGCTTTCATGAATCTCTTCATAAAAACACACAAAGAATCTACAAAAATCTTTTAGGACTAAGAAATGGGTTTAGGAAAGGTGTAAGATGTAACACTGGTGTTTAAATCATCATTGTCTTTAATAGCAATTAAGAATTGAAAATTAAAATTTAAAATAGTTTATTAGTGAGGAAAGATAAAATAAGGGATAGTAAAATGTTCTATGGCTTCCCTGATGACTCAGTGAAGAATCTACCTGCGATGCAGGAGACCCAGGTTCAATCCTTGGGTCAGGAAGATCCCTTGGAGAAGGGAATAACCACCTACTACAGTATTCTTGCCTGGAGAATTCCATGGACAGCGAAGCCTGATGGGCTACATTCCATGGAGTCTCAGAGAGTCAGACACAACTGAGAGACTAACACTTTCACTTTCAAAAAGTTCTATGAGTTTATCTGAGCAAAAATCAAGTGAATTTGGCAATGCAAACCAGAAGTGGTTAGCAATGCTTTTCTGCAGGAACTAGGGGCAAGACTTTTACAGAGAAGAAGTAGAAGTAAAGCAAGAGAATTATTTTATTGACTATAGCTTAAGCTGTTACTCTATTTGGGAAACTCAACTTTGTTGTTTGCATTTGGTTGTCCTTAGGTTTTCATTCTTTAACCACAAGGCATTTCAGGCTTGAGTTTTGGTTTGCTTATGTAGGTACTAAGGCATTAAAGCCACTTCAGTCCAATGGCTTCCTTATCTCATTGATATAACTTTCCAAGTTGCTTCAGTCGTGTCTGCCTCTGAGACCCCATAGATGGTAGCCCACCAAGCCTTTCTGTCCACAGGATTCTCCAGGCAAGAAAACTGGAGTGGGTTGCCATTTCCTTCTCCACATTGATATAACAATCACAACCAAAACATAAATATTTATGTTTAAGACATAAAATACAGGCAGTATCTGTGTTCTGAAAACTGTAAAACACTGATGAAAAAAATCACAGACCATCTAAATAAATAGGGAGATCCTGCATGTACATGCATTGGAATATTTCATGTTATTAAGACATTAGTTCTCTTCAAACTGATGTATAAATTCAAAGCAATTTTAATTAAAAAAATCCAAGCTGGATTTTTTGGATAAGTTGACATCCTCATCAAAAATTAATACATTAACAGAATGAGAATGGCTAAAAGAAAGAAAAGAACAATATTAGAAGACTCAAATCTCCTTATTTCCATGGCACAATATAGAATTATCTTGATCAAAGTGCTGTCATTTTTAGATAAAATGAAAACATACAGATGGGTGGAAGAGAATTAGGAGCCCAGATATAGAACCCTGCAATATGGTCAATTGACATGGAAAATGAGAAATGTTCTTAAATGAAAAACAGAGAATAGGAAGCCTTTTAAACAGCAGATACTAGAATAACTGCATATCCATCTGAAAAAATATTTTTTTATATTTCATGTAGTATACTAAAATGAACTTGAAATGGATTATAAACCTAAGTCCCCAAAGTAAAACTACAAAACCTCTAAAAGAAAGCATATCAGAAAAACTTTATTAACAAAATGGAGTATACAGTCGTGTCCAACTCTTTGTGACCCCATAGATTGTAGCCCACCAGGCTCCTCTGCCCATGAAAATTTCCAAACAAGAATACTGGAGTGGGTTGTCATGCACTCCTCCAGGGGATCTTCCCAACTTTTAGGTAGTTAGAATAGGAAAAAGGAGTCCAGAATGGTGGTGGCTAAAAGACAAAGAAAGGAAAAACCCACTAAAATAGAACAAAGGAAGGTCCAAGGACCGGAGTGAGAACCTCAGGTGAAGCAAACAGCCCTCCTGGCTAGGCCAATTTACATAGTGTAGGCTCAGGGTGAGGAGAAAAAAAAACATATAAGAAGAGGAGACGAAATTAAGCCTCTCACGTCTCTTCTTTCAAGTTCTTTAGGGTCAGCCCACCCTCACACCTAGAGGATGTATTTTCCTTTGCTTGTCAAATAAAACTGACCTGTAACACTGAGCTGTAACACTGGTCCATCTGTCACTTCAAATTTTTGCTGTGGTGAGACAGACCAGAAGAAATTACTCACTCCCTCAACATCTCTGGTGCTATGACTTGGATTTATCCTGGCTGAAACAGCCTAGGTTTGGACCCCTCAAGGCAGAGGCCAAACACAGCAGAAACCCAACTAGGCAAAATCTCCTGCAGTGGAAGCTGAAAGTGAATAAAATCCAGTGCAGTGGAAGTGACGAGAAGCCCAGCGTGCTGGAAAGCAGGACAGCAAAAACAAACTTGGCAGAAAGCTCACGTGGCTCAGTCTCAGATTCCAGATCTCTGGTTAAGGTAGGAGGTGCTCACTCCTATGGCTGGAAGAACATATGGCTAACAAAATCGTAATTCCTTTACAATCTCTCATTTCTTGTTTCTTGAATCCCCTGCGAACAGGCAAGCAACAGTGGGTGCAATTGGACTCTGGCAGAGGCTACTTAGTAGTTGTTGCCCAAGGTGGGTGGGGGATCCTCTGTCCTCCATCTTCTTTGTGCCAAGGATCAGGCCAATGAAAACTGTGAGCACAGGTCAGGCATTTAGTAGATTTTCCGGTAGGTTATGAAGGGGATTCCTCGGCATGTTTTTTCCACTGCTTTTTCCTCCCTCCCTTCAGCTCCTCTCTCCATCTATGCCATTGCTTACAAATTATTGGGCAGGTCACCATCTTTCCATTTCTGAGAATTGTGCTTGAAATCTTTTACCTAAGTTTGGGACTCAAACCCATATGGCAGGGACTCTGTGCTATGCTTAGTGACTTAGTTGTATCCGACTGGGACTTGAGCCTGGCCAAAATCCATGGTGCCTGGTTTTAGGACCTAATGAAGCTCAGGCTCTTGATGTCTCATTGCAAAAAAAACCAAACAAACAAAAAAAAACAAACCAAAAAACAAACACAAAAACAAAACTCAGTGAGAGACAGCGATAGATAAGAGGTGGATTTGTTCGGATTCAGAGAGAAGCACACTCCACAGGGTGTGGGCCATTGCAGAGGGCAAGTGTGGTGGCCATGGAATGTGATGTGGTTAGTTTTAGGGAGCTGGGTGATTTCATATGCTAAAGAGTGGGAGGATCATTCCAACAACTGGGGAACCACCTACTCCTCCCACCCTATCCTTTTTTTATTTTATTTTTTTATTTTTTAACTTTACAATATTGTATTGGTTTTACCATATATCAAATTTAAAAATAAAATAAAATTTAAAAAAAATAAAAAAAAAGAGAGAGAGAGAACTGATAAAAAAATAAAAAAATAAAAAAAATAATTTAATTAAAAAAAAAAAACTAGTACAGCCACCCTATCTTTTGACAGTGCCTTGGAACTGTCCTGGCACCTCTGGGTGTGCCATTTAGCTTGCAGATTGAGGATCAAGGTTTAGTTGAATTTGACTTGTCTTCGATCAATTTGATTTTAATTGGCTTATGTTATGCCCTTGGGCTGTATCATTCTTTCAAAAGTTGTGCCCTGCCCCCTTCCCTCCTGTTTTATGCTCTTTTCCTGAACCCTGTCCAGGCCCACAGTGTTGCCATTGCAATCTTCTGGAGGGACAACCAGAAAATAACTGGCCCTTGGGAGGGAAATACTGTATAATATTAAATCCTTCTAGATATTCAGGCTTTCATCTTCCATTATTTCCTACAACAAACATGTGCAACAACAGCATCTCTCAGTGAACACACTAGGGCAGGTGACAGGCACATAATGCCTGCTGGAAGTCCATCTGTTGGTGGCATCCCTTCAAGGGTAGTTGGGCTTCCAGGGATAATCTTTGCCACTTTGGGAGTTAGCCCTGAAGGCCATTTGGGCCCAAACCCTTCCCACCCTTCTCCTAAAGTTACAAACATATTCCCTAGATCAAATCTTCACTCCACTTATATTGAACATCTGGTCTGTTGCCTCTAAAAATTTTGTCCTTAAGCCACATACTGTCATCTCCTACAACCAGGACCCTGCCCCCTTGTAGGCAACATTGCTCCACTCAGCTTATTATTAAAGTACTGTTAATGCCCCTAACAGGACCAGATAACCCACTGCTTTGTCATTATTTTGTCATTACTTCTGTTATTACCTAAAGTGGGTCTATGACTATAAAATGTTTACCATTGGAGACTCTCTAAACTGCTCTTATGGAGAACTAGGAGAGAAATCAGCGACTTACATTCCTTCAGAACAATAAGAGGATAAGGCTTATGGCTATTTCACCAGGTTCCCAGTCTCAGGGCATAGGCTTGGATTGCTTTACATCATGGATCTATCCCCATCCGTGGTGCACAAACTGCAATTAGTTAAGATTACAACCCCTTAATCCTACCCAGCACTGGTCATGCTGGAGACCTTGGGGATGCCCAACTCCAGCCCAGGGGTCCCAGGAGGTCGACCCGCCTCAACCTGCCTAGGGATCTGGTCCTCAGAAGGTTGTCATGCCTCAACCTGCTTGGGGATCTGCCAGTCCAGGGGTCCCAGGAGGTCGACTCTTATGAGGGACAGGTGATTTTAAAGGACAAATACCTGTGCCACTGTGCACCAGACATCAGGATAAAGTTACAACAGCTGCAGCAGCAGGATCCTGCTGCCTCCTTTAGATGAGATGGTCCAGACAGCCACCAAGGCCTTTTATAACAGAGAACAGGAGAGGGAAGCCAAGGCCCAGGAAAGGGAAAGAAGGAAAGAGACAAGACATGTCCAGATGCTGGCCACCCTCCAGGGAAGACCTGTGGCAAACCCTGAGTCCTTGAAGGACAAGGCAAATGCCTAATGTGTAGACAGGTGAGACACTGAGCCAAAGAGTGTCCAAACCCTGACCTCTCCTAAAACAGCTTGCTATAAATGCCATCAGTTGGGACACTGTGTGGCACTCTGCCCTCAGGACACAAGAGCTTCAAGATCAAGTACCCTTCCCTTATGATGATTCAACAGGACTGAAGCAACCTGCTCCAGCCAGCCTGCCTGTTACAGATAGCCATCACGGGGCTGGAGCCAAGGGTGCAACTGGATGTGGCAGGTAGGTCTGAGAATTTCTTGGTTGATACCAGGGCTACCTACTCTGTCCTGACCTCCTGCTCTGGAGCCTTATCCTCCCAAACCTGTACCATTTGGGGGTGCTACAGGAAAAAAAAAAAAAACCCAAAAAGATTCACTCGGGCACTTCTTTGTTGCTGGGATGGACAAATATTTTCCCACCAGTTTCTGGTGGTCCCTGAGTGTCCTACTCCCTTATTGGGAAGAGCTATACTGACTAAACTGAGGACTACCCTTGTGATGGGAAGCTTTTCAACTCCTAGATCCCTATAGCTTCCGGTTATTACTGAGGAACCCATTATACCCTCTCCAATAGGGAGGGATCAAAAACTATGGGAGGACAAAATTAACCCCCAGGTGTGGGACCAGGGGACTCCTGGATGAGCCCATCAGGCTGAATTGGTCGTCATTGTCCTCCGAGATCCCACTCGATTTCCAAACCGGAAACGATAAGCTTCTCAAAAGAGAAGCTCAAGAAGGACCACAGCCTCTAATAAATAAACTCCTTGCCTGTGGGCTATTGGTCCCCACCAATTCACCATGTAACACCCTGATCCTCCCAGTAAAGAAAAAGGAGGGCACCTGGCGAATAATTCAAGATCTCCAAATCATAAATGAAGCTGTAGTCCCTCTCCATCCCACAGTGCCCAATCCCTATGTGATCTTGGGAGAAATCTTGCCCAGTGTCAAGTGGTTTACAGTCCTGGATCTCAAAGATGCATTCCTTTGCATGCCATTGACTAAAGAATCCCAATATCTTTTTGCCTTTGAGTGGGAGGCCCCAGGAGAAAAATACCAACAGATGACTTGCACAGTATTACCTCAGGGGTTCAGAGATAGCCCCCACCTGTTTCAGCAGGCTCTGAGCCGGGATCTCTTAGATCTGGACCTGGGACCTAATGGGAAAATATTACAGTATGTAGAATACCTACTAACCAGTTCTTCAGATGAGAAAAATGCCCAACAACATGGAATTCAGGTTCTAAAATTTTTTTGGCAGAGAGGGGATATAAAATCTCCCATGCTAAGGCACAGATGATGGAGACAAAGGTCACTAACCTGGGAGTTCAGATTACACACGGGGTCCAGGAGGCTCTCCTCTGATTGAGTACAAGGAATCCTCCAGTTGCTCTCCCCCAGGGCTAGAAAACAATTGTGAGCTTTCCTGGGGCTAACTGGGTATTGTAGAATCTGGATAGCCAACTACTGTCCAATTGCCCAGCCCTTATATGAAAGCTTGAAGGGACAGGATGATTCAATCCCATTGATGGGGGGAACTCCTCAAAAGAAGGCAAAGGCTACACTAAAATAAACCTTAGCTCAAGCACCTGCCTTGCGGTTGCCAGACCCAGAAAAAGCATTTCAACTTTTTGTCCACGAAAAGGAAGGGAAAGCCTTGAGGATGTTAACTCAAAGGTTTGAATCTGAGCCCAAGTCTAGCTTGATTATCCAAAGGTTGACCCAACTGCTTGAGGCTGGCCTCCCTGCCTTTGAAATCTTGCAGCTATTGCAGTTCTGATAGAAGAAGCTTTAAAACTCTCTTTTGGGGGCAAACTAACTATTTTTACTAGCCACCAAGTGAAACAACTCCTGAATGGGAAAAGCTATTTATGGATGTCCGATCAAAGGATCCTCAGATATCAAGTAGTGCTAATGGAAAATCCAGGCCTGACTATATCGCTGTGAAGTTCTTAACCCAGCTATCCTCCTGCCTACCCCCAAGGGCTCTCTTCCCTTTCACTCTTACCTAGAAACTTTGGACCATTGGACAAAACCCTGAGAGGGATTATCAGCAGATCCTCTGACCAATCCTGAGGATATCTGGTACACTGATGGAAGCAGCTTTGTCTTGGATGGAAAAAGAAGAGCCGGATATGCAGTAGTCTCCAACTTTGAGACCATAGAGGCTAAACTTTGCCACCAGGTGCTTCAGCTCAATTAGCTTAGCTCATAGCCCTGACTGGAGCTTTAGAGCTGGAAAAAGGAAATAGAGTAGCCATTTACACCTACTCCAAGTATGCCTTTCTGGTGCTACATGCACATGTTGCTATTTGGAAAAAAAGAAGCCACTTCACCACATGAGGGTCCCCAATCAAATATAGCGATAAAATCCTTAGGCTCTTGAAGGCAGTCCATCTGCTCACTGAGGTTTCAGTCTCCTATTGTAAAGGACACCAAAAACAGAACATGGAAGTGGCATGAGGGAACCAAGCAGCTGATTAGGCAGCAAAGAGAGCAGTATTACAGAACAATGACGTAATAAGGGTTGCCACCTTTGTTCCACAGACTAATTTGCCAGAAACTCCTTCATATACTGAAGGTGAGGCTCTTAAAGTTAAGAGTGAGGATTTTCAAGAAGATCATATGGGGTGGTTCCAAAAGGAGGGACTCCTTTTTCTTCCTGGGAACCTCCAATGGAAGTTGGTTAACTCCTTACATGCCACCACTCATTTAGGGGAGAAGGCCCTCCAAAGTTTACTAGAAAGGTCCCTCAGAGGAACAGGCCTCCAAATGACTATAAGGCAAGTGGTCTCCTATTGCCCCACTTACCAATTAAACAACCCCCAAGGAGCTCGAAGACCCAAGCTGGCTTAGCCCGTCCAATGATGTGGGACTTACCCAGGAGAGGACTGGTTGATGGACTTCACCCAGATGCCAGTTTCTCAAGGGTATAAATACCTATGAGTCATGATAGATACATTCACAGGATGGACTTAAAGCTTTCCCATCCAGACTAAGAAGGCTGAGGAGGTGGTAAAAACAAAATCAAAACAAACAAACAAACAAACAAACAAACAAAAAAAAACTGCCCCATGAAATCATTCCAAGATTTAGTCTGCCCAGGTCATTACAAAGTGACAATGGGACGTCATTTATTTCTAAGGTCACCCAAGGAGTCTCTAAAGCATTGGGCATTACTTATTATCTCCATTGGGCCTGGAGGCCTCACTCTTCAGGAAAAAGTAGAAAAAGCCAACCAATTCTTAAAATCAGTGATAAAAAAGATAACCCAGGAGACCTCCCTGAGATGGAAGGAGGCTTTACCTATAGTTCTCCTCTGCACCCATATTGCCCCTAAGAAACAGGTTGGTCTTAGTCCTTATGAGATGCTATATGGGAGATCTTTTGTTTATGTCAATGATCTCTTCCTAGATCCAGAGGCTCAGATCCTCTGGCCTTATACCATGGCATTGGGCAATTCCAACAAGATACATGCTTGTGGGGTATGAACCAGGACCTAAAAGATTCTAAAGAGCCACCACAATATGCTCCAGGGATTCAAGTCCTAACTAAAATCTGGAAAGATGTGTCCCCAAAGATTCAACTCCAGCCCACATGGAAGGGCCCTTACCCTGTAATACTTTCTACCCCGACAGCAGTCAACATGATTCCTGGATTCGCTACTCATAAGTCAAGCCATGGAAGAAAATAGAAGAGGACACTCAATACACCTGTGAGCCCCTGGGAGATCTCAGATAGCCTATGCTGCTGCTGCTGCTAAGTCGCTTCAGTCGTGTCCGACTCTGTGCGACCCCTGAGATGGAAACCCACCAGGCTCCCCTATCCCTGGGATTCTCCAGGCAAGAACACTGAAGTGGGTTGCCATTTCCTTCTCCAGATAGCCTATTCAGGGCTACAAATGAGTGTCATTCGAATGAACACTGCCAAAATTAAGTTTCTGCAGATACAATTTATCAGGATAGTTCTGAAGAGCTGACACAGTTTGTCAGGTTTGTACTCCAAAATAGACAGGGGATAGATCTGATTCCTGAACAAGGTGGGACTTGAGCCATGTTTAATTAGACATGTTGTTTTTGGGTAAATACTTCCATCCAAGTTAAAGACAGTCTCACAGTCCTCAAGAAAAATATTCAGACACTACAGGATCTCAAAGAACAAGCTGGAGCATTCTCAAGGTGGCTACAATCTCACTTTGGGGGACCCTTCTCCTGATGATGAGGAATTTGGAGTTGGCTAATACCTCTACTAATCCCTGTTATCATCATATTGATGCTGTTCATGATTGCTCTATGTATTATCAATTGTCTAACCCATTCTGCCTCTGCCCAGGTCAACAAGCTATAACATGTAGTGGCAGTTCAAAAAAGATATATAAAACTGCACCCAACCATGGAAAATATCACTCACCCTTAGATGGGCACCACTATAAGGACTCTAAAGCTTGAGACTAGTAAGAGGGGGAGGCCCAATGCCCCTCACCATCCCAGTTAAGCGGGAAGTAGCCAGAGAGATCTTGATGTCCCTATTTCCAAGAATTGGGCCTCCCATCTCTCAATGGGGGAATGTTAGGTAGTTAGAATAGGAAAAAGGAGGCCAGAATGGTGGTGGCTAAAAAAGACAAAAAAAAAAAAAAAAAAAAGCTCACGAAAATAGAACAAAGGAAGGTCCGAGGATGGGAATGAGAACCTCAGGTGAAGCAAACAGCCCTCCTGGCTAGCCCAATTTACATAGGGCAGGCTTAAGGGGAGGAGAAAAAAACATAAAAACAAGAGCCAAAATTGAGTCTCTGGTTTCCCTTTCCTTCACTTCTTTTGGGTCAGCCTGCCCTGACACCTCCCACGGACAGAGGAGCCTGGTGGGCTGCAGTCCATGGGGTCGCGAAGAGTTGGACACGACTGAGCAACTTCACTTTCACTTTTCCCTTTCATGCATTGGAGAAAGAAATGGCAACCCAATCCAATGTTCTTGCCTGGAGAATCCCAGGGACAGGGGAGCCTGGTGGTCTGCCATCTATGGGGTCACACAGAGTTGGACACGACTGAAGTGACTTAGCAGCGGCAGCCAGCCCTGACACCTCAGGGACGTCTTTTCCTTTGCTTGCCAAATAAAGCTGAGCTGTAACACCAAGCTGTAACACTGGTTTGTTCGTCTCTTCAAATTTTTGCTACAGTGAGACAGAACCAAGGAAATTACACACTTCCCCAACACAACACAGGGATCTCTCCTGGGTCTCTTGTTTTGGCAGGCAGATCCTTTACCACTGCACCACCTGGGCAGCCAAGGCACAGGGTTCTGCCAAAATTTATAATTCAAAATTACATATAAAATAATATATTTTCTTTTTCAGATTCTTTTCCATTATAGGTTATTGCAAGTTATTGAATATAGAATACCAGACCACCTGACCTGCCTCTTGAGAAATCTGTATGCAGGTCAGGAAGCAAAAGTTAGAACTGGACATGGAACAACAGACTGGTTCCAAATAGGAAAAGGAGTACGTCAAGGCTATATATTGTCACCCTGCTTATTTAACTTATATGCAGAGTACATCATGAGAAACGCTGGACTGGAAGAAACACAAGCTGGAATCAAATATGCTGGGAGAAATATCAATAACCTCAGATATGCAGATGACACCACCCTTATGGCAGAAAGTGAAGAGGAACTCAAAAGCCTCTTGATGAAAGTGAAAGAGGAGAGTGAAAAAGTTGGCTTAAAGCTCAACCTTCAGAAAACGAAGATCATGGCATCTGGTCCCATCACTTCATGGGAAATAGATGGGGAAACAGTGGAAACAGTGTCAGACTTTATTTTTGGGGGCTCCAAAATCCCTGCAGATGGTGATTGCAGCCATGAAATTAAAAGATGCTTACTCCTTGGAAGGAAAGTTATGACCAACCTAGATAGCATATTCCAAAGCAGAGACATTACTTTGCCAACAAAGCTTCGTCTAGTCAAGGCTATGGTTTTTCCTGTGGTCATGTATGGATGTGAGAGTTGGACTGTGAAGAAGGCTGAGCGCTGAAGAACTGATGCTTTTGAACTGTGGTGTTGGAGAAGACTCTTGAGAGTTGGACTACAGGGAGATCCAACCAGTCCATTCTGAAGGAGATCAGCCCTGGGATTTCTTTGGAAGGAATGATGCTAAAGCTGAAACTCCAGTACTTTGGCCACCTCATGCGAAGAGTTGACTCATTGGAAAAGACTCTCTGATGCTGGGAGGGATTGGGGGCAGGAGGAAAAGGGGACGACAGAGGATGAGATGGCTGGATGGCATCACTGACTCGATGGAAGTGGGTCTGAGTGAACTCCGGGAGTTGGTGACGGACAGGGAGTCCTGGTGTGCTGTGATTCATGGGGTCACAAAGAATCAGACACGACTGAGGGACTGAACTGAACTGAACTGATGTGATATAAAAGGTGCTTGTTTATTTTATAGCAGTTCATAGTACTGTGTTTATAATGTGTAATCCCAAACTCCTAATTTATTCCTCTCCTCACTTTCTCCTTTGGTAGCCATAAGTTTGTGTTCTATGTCTGAGAAACACACATTTTTAATGATTTGCTGACATTAGCAAGTAATTAATGTTACCTTATATTTACCTGCTTTTTTATATAAAAGCATTGAAAACTAATTTAAGATTAAGATATATGGATATGTCATATTTGTTTCCTTCCAATTAGGAAGATATTATATTTTATTATGTGTTTTGCTGAAAGTTTTCATTTTCACCTCAGGTTCAAAGGATTTGTTAATGAAATAAGCCATTTGTTATACATGGATAAATAATACAAATATTTATTAGAGAATCATAGAGCTTACTTTCAATAGACTAACAATAAAAGAAAAGAGAAATAGAAACATCAGAGGATACATCACCAAATTGTGTTTTGACCAACATCCAAACTTAAACAGTGCTGGGAAGTCCCATGTAAAACATATCTGGAATCCCAATTGGGAAAATATCAGAAACAGTCTGCTCCATGGGTGAGACTTCAAAGACAGTGGTTTGGGATTCCCTTTATAATCCAAGGACAGACACAAACTAATATCATCATCAGTCTGTGACCAAATTGCAAGCCTGGTTTCATGCTACTGATGTTTTGTCTTGTAAAACTAGGATTTTTGCTAAGCCTAGGGTTTGGTTGTCCAGGCTGCCTTCAGGGGCTCAACAACCTCAAGATTCTTCCCCCATCTTATCTAAGGTGCTGTAAGTCTTGCACTCACAGCAGGCAGTCATTCCCAGTCATGGCATTGTCCAGACAGGTTTGAAGCAAGGTCAGAGACCTGCTTTGCTTTGTCTCTGAAGCCCAAATAAGACTATTTATTTAATTTTCCTAACATTATGATATATATATATATATATATATATAATTAGTGTTCTTTTTCATTTTTTCTGATATATTGGTTTATATTATATCTTTTATTATATTACATTTATTTACTGTGCTATTATTACATAACATATACTAATTAACTCACCTTAGGCAGATTTAATAAATTCTGCAGTTCTCAGATTTTTCTACCCACAATGTAAAGCTTTAACTATAGTCTCATATTTTTATTTTGAGAGCTAAGCATTATTATTAAATTTAAGTGGTCTGTGGTAATGTGGTACAAAGAAATGACTGACAATTTTATTTTCCTGTTTTTATTTACGTTACCACTTTGCATTCCAGTGGAGAAGGAAACAGATTTCAATTGTTGTATAGTGATTCAAAAACATTTCTTAAATGTGGGCTACAATTTTTAGGCAGAGTATAAACCAATTCATCATAGGCATTTAGTACTAAGCATAACAGCATGCTATTACTCTCCTAAGAGGTGGATTATTTTACATGCAGAAAACATATGACTCAGAGCTAAAATAAACTTCTTGGTACATAGAGTTTTGGATATGGCTAGTGCTGGGCAAAGCAGGAATGACAAATTTGGAGTGAGAAGGTAGAACAGAGTACGTCGGCTAAGCCTGTAGAAAATCAAAGTTAATGCTACGGGAAGAATAAAGTTAATTGTTAAGAATAAAATCATAATGAATACTTGAAATTAATTGGTTATACCTGGAAATAAGAATCAACTAAATTGATTCTTATTTACCTTTGAGTCTTGAGCATCACTGGTAATTAAGGTTTTCATTATTTAATCTGAAAATAGCTCAATTTATGTGAAAATTCTGTGGCCTTTTAAGAAATGTACAAATTGCTGTAGTTTCTATACATGTAACTTTGTTTTAGAAAATGAATGCATACATATGTTAAATGCATAATATGTAATAAATTCTATCAGTCATTCCTTTCACTCTTACAACCAGAAAGTCTTTATTTCACTAGCCAGAACCTAAAATATTTGTTGAGTCTTTACTACAACATTTATGATATTATCCTGGTATTATTATTCTGATTAATATCTGATTGGTTGAGCTTGAATATAATTTTCAGAGTTTTGATATAGTCATCTATGTTTAAACAAATGACTGCAAGTAACTGGGGGAAAATTATAATATATATATTTGTAAGAAATGTTTCTATTTTTATTTACATTTTGTTTAACTGTAATGTTAACCTACATCAGTTTGACACTCTGATTTTTTTAACTTTTAGTTTATTGAATCCCTGGGAAATAGACTGAGAGAGAAATTGTGTGCAGGAGATTAGTGAGAAGCCCTTGGGAGGAAATTTGGAACTCAGGGACTGGGTATAGAAGTTACACTGCAGAGCAATTTCCCCAGACATGAGGTATCAGCCCATCTCTTAGCCCCAAATCTGGATTTTCCCTTTAGTGAAGTGATGACTTGAGGCAAGGGTACTAGGATTTTGTGTGCCTTAATCTCCTGATCCTTGAATTTGTATGCATGCTCAGGCATTCAGTCATGTCTGACTCTTTGTGATCCCCATGGACGGTAGCCCATTAGGCTCCTCTGTCCATGGGATTTTCCAGGCAAGAATACCAAAGCGGGTTGCCATTTCCTCCTCCACGATATCTTCCTGACTCATGGATAGAATTCTAGTCTCCTGCATCTCCTGCATTAGCAGGCATATTCTTTACACTGAGCCACCTGGGATTAGGTTGTCTCACGAAAGTGTATAACTATGAGTTCTGAGCTTCCCTCAGTTAAGGGAAATTCCTGGGAAGAGACTCTTCTGTGATCTGTGGACAGTCAATCATGTTAGCAGTTTTGGGTACCTGAGTCTTAAACTGGGGATGTATTACGAGAAAAATTGCATCTGCACCTTTTTAGGAGTGACATTTATAGTATCACTGCATGGTGTTCATGATTATTGTTAAAAGCTACATCAAATTCTAGTGTAAAGATATGACCAAGTTTACTTCTCCATTTTGTTTTTATTTCAGATTAGGACTTTTTTCAATTTTCTCAAAGAAATAGTTTTAGAACTGTAATTTTATATTTTTCTTTTCTCCTTTCTTCTTCCCTACCTTTCTTCCTTTTAGTTTTACTTTTAAATGATTTTCCTCAAGTTAAATTCATAAATGTATTATCTGCATAAATTGTGAAAAATGCTAATAGTAGTTATCACCTTCCTTAGATATCATTGTGTTGTTTAAAATGAGACATCTTAAAGGAGTCTAAGACCTTGAATGATAATTGAGCTTGCAGGACCATAGAGTCTTGCATTGCAGTACTATCAACCATTTAGACATCATCTAACTTTATCACAAACCAGGTAGAACATTACAGTACCATTGTAGGCTTAGGAAATGATCCCTGGAACCACTGAGCTAAATATAATTTCAGTTAAACATATGTATTTTATACAACATCTATCTTTTTTATACATCCTAAGCCATAGTATAGTATTTCCGGGAAAGAAATAAAATATTATGTAGAATTCAATAGTGAAGACTTGTATATTGTCTGTTGTTGATTACTATACATTGTTTGGTACTAGGTACTTTATAGGTGCAAATTTAATGGCTAATTTTGGGGTGAAAAATCTTCTGTGTATTTATTGGGTCCTCTTCTATTTACTTATTGGGCTTTTAACTTTTCAAAGATGGTTTTAAATTTTGAATATATATCTTCATCTCAGGCAGAGGGTCCCATCTTAAAATATTAACTAATGGCCAAAATGATTATAAATTCCATCAACTGATCCTCATTAGTAAGAATGTGTTAAAATATTTGAAAAAAAGTAATAAATTGTTTCACAAATATGTTTGCTGTTTTATATATCACAGCTAATTATCATATTTCATCAGAACTTGTGATTATAATATGGTCATTTTATTATAAATTGTCAGGTCTCAGATGATATAATCATTGCCACATTTTATAACTCCAATGACTGCAAAGTTAAATCTATTCAGGATTTCATTTACATGTTTTAAATAATGAATGGCTTTTCTTCTGTGAATTATTCCTTCACAGTTCAGTTCAGTTGAGTCTGACAATTTGAGACCCCATGGACTACAGTACACCAGGCCTCCCTGTCCATCACCAACTCCCGGAGTTTACTCAAACTTATGCCCATTGAGTCGGTGATGCCATCCAACCAGCTCATCCTCTCTTGTCCCCTTCTCCTCCTGCCTTCAATTTCTCCCAGTATCAGGGTCTTTTCCAATGAGTCAGCTCTTCACATCAGGTGGCCAAAGTATTGGGATTTCAGTTTCAACATCAGTCCTTCCAATGAATATTCAGGACTGATTTTCTTTAGGATGGACTTGTTGGATCTCCTTGCAGTCCAAGAGACTCTCAAGAGTCTTCTCCAACACCACAGTTCAAAAGCATCAATTCTTCGGCGCTCAGCTTTCTTCACAGTCCAATTCTCACATCCATACATGACTACTGGAAAAACCATAGCCTTGACTAGATGGACCTTTGTTGGCAAGGTAATGTCTCTGCTTTTGAATATGCTATCTAGGTTGGTTATAACTTTCCTTCCAAGGAGTAAGCTCTTTTAATTTCATGGCTGCAGTCACCATCTGCAGTTAATTCCTCCATAGTCTTTGCTTTTTTATTTGCAGAGAACAATTTCTATATCATTGAATAATAATAATAAAGAATAATATAAAATAGAGAGTGCTCTAGGCTCTGATTGAAAAAAGTTTCTATAGTTCCCTACCCACCTTCCATTTTTTCTGTAGTCTGTATGCAACTAATTGTATTAACTAACATATAGCTTACTCTTATTAAAGGGATTAAATGATCCCAGATTCTTTCTCCCAATTCTAAAACTGAGTAATGCGTAATAAGGAAAAACATTCAACATTAAAAATATACTACTCACTTTCAAAATAATCATACAAGGTGATAATAAGATATAATTTTTACAGATAGATATATTTCTAGGCCCAAATCTTATGGTAGCCTCTTTATCTGCTGACTTGAAATCCAGCACACTTTTTACCAGATTGCACTAATTCCAGCATGCTGAACTCGGCAAATGAAGATACAGTTGCAGACTCCATTGTATGCAAGTAACATTTTCTATCACAGAAGCACTTTGCCTTCCCATGCATTGCACGGGGATTTCTTTTTTAATGTAAAATATTGATGACTTTCTTTCAAAGATACATATGCTTGACTAATTTGTTCTCACAGCACAACACCACTGGAGGGTGGAATATTAATCAGTATCTAATTTATTGCTGAATTCTAGCTATAATCAAAATGCTTAATAGTGTATCACAAGGAACTTTTGTCACTACTTTTTTTGTAGTAGAAAACACTTTTCTAAATGAGAATAATTATGTATTTAATTTCTACAAATAATTTGTAACAATTTCTCTTGATTTACAGATTGTGATCACTGTACAAAATTTTCAAAAAACCACATTTATTCAAAGAGAAAGTGACATAAAATTTTGTAACAGTATATACACTAGTATAAGTATTTGAGACTTGTTTTATTAAGATGAATTTCTATGCAAATTCTTACAAGAATAGACTCTGTTTACAGCTGTAAAAATGATTACATAAAGAAGCAATAATACAGACAGGCTGTCACAGCCACAGCAGCTACAGTCTGTACAAGAGACATGGAAGAGAACCAACAGCCTGTCTGTTTTCTTGCTGCTCTGAGTGGAATGAACTGCTAAGGAGATTCTGGACTTAGGCTTGTCTTAATGTATGCCACTTAATCGGATAGTAAAATATGTGAATTTTCCTAAATTAATAAAATATTTCAAATGATAGTCAGTGTTGAACATGTTTATTTGCTTCATACTTTATATTTGAATCCAATTTTTAATTAACTGTGTCTGTAAAAATCTCAAAGTAATATATTTAAACATTAATTGAATAAGAAACTGTGGAAAATTCTTAAAGAGATGGGAATATCAGACCACTTTATCGAACTGGTGAAAAACTAGTATGCAGGCCAAGAAACAACAGTTAGAACCACACATAGAACAATGGACTGGTTCAAAATTGGGAATGGAGTAAGTCAGGGCTGTACCCTGTCATCCTGCTTATTTAATTTATATGCAGAGCACATCATGCAAAATGCTGTGCTGGATGAAGCTCAAGCTAGAATTAAGATTGCTGGGAGAAATTCCAATAGCTTCAGATATGTAGATGACACCACCCTTATGGCAGAAAGTGAAGAGGAACTAAAGAGACTCTTGATAAAACTGAAGAAAGAGAGTGAAAAACTGGTTTAAAACTCAACATTCAAAAAACTAATATCATGGCATCTGGTCTCATCACTTCATGGCAAATAGATGGGGAAAAAATTGAAACACTGATAGACTTTTCTTAGAGTCCAAAATCACTGTGGACAGTTACTGCAGCCATGAAATTAAAAGACACTTGCTCCTTGGAAGGAAAGCTCTGACAATCCTAGAGAGTATATTCAAAATCAGAGACATCACTTTGCTGACAAAGGTTTGTACAATCAAAGCTGTAGCCTTTCCAGTAGTTATGTACAAATGTGACAGCTGAACCATAAAGAAGGACGAGGACTGAAGAATCGATGCTTTCAAACTGTAGTGCTGGAGAAAACTCTTGAGAGTCCCTTGGACTGCAAGGAGATCAAACCAGTCAATCCTAAAGGAAGCCAACACTGAATGTTCATTGGGAGGACTGATGCTGAAGCTGAAACTCCAGTAATTACTTTGGCCACTTGATGCGAACAACTGTCTCATTGGAAAATACACTGATGCTGGGAAAGAGTGAAGGCAGGAGGAGAAGGGGACAACAGAGGATGAGATGTTTGGATAGCATCACTGTCTCAACAGACATAAGTTTAAGCAAACTCTGGGAGATAGTGAAGGACAGGGAGGCTGGGGTGCTACATTCCATGTGGTTGCAAAGAGTCGGACATGACTTAGTGACTGTACAATGAAAGTTCTTTATTTGAGGAAGAAGCAAAGAAACATGCATTATTCTGATTACTTATACATATTGTATGCAAAAGTATCTAGCAAAGATATTTTAGAATGAATATTTCAAATATATTAAAAAATATAATATCAAACACCTTAAGTAAATATTTTGTTTGTGAATTATAAAGTTTAAATTAGATTTTATTCTTAAAATTTTGTTTACTATACATGGGGTCTCAAAGAGTTGGACATGAAATGAACTGATAAGCATGGCACTGAAGGAATCAACATTGATATTTATATGCATGTCATTATAGTAATTATAAGTTTGTGCATCAGTTTTATTATAAGGAAACAGTAAACTAATAACATCAGATATAAATGCACACTTGGTCCACAGTCTTATTGAGAGTAAAATTATTCATTCATTCCAAGATTTCTTTACATGTGCAAGCACATTGAATACATGTTTTCTGTCTCCTGTCCTTGTGGTTGTGGTTAGGCACTAAGTCGTGTCTGATTCTTGTGACCCTATGAAATGTAGCCCACCAGGCTCCTCTGTCAGTGGGATTTTCCAGGCAAAAATATTGGAGTGGGTTGCCGTGTCCTTCTCCAGGGAATCTTATAATCTCAGGGATTAAACCCAGGTCTCCTGTGATGCAGGTGGTCTCCTGTATTGCAGGGGGATTCTTTACTGACTGAACCAGCAGGGAAGCCCCCATCTCCTATCTTTATCATCATTTATTCCCTTAGCACATACCTTAAAACCTCAAAAATTATTTTTTTGTTATTTTTTTCAATAGACCCCATGGACTGTAGCCCATTAGGCTTCTCTGTTCGTTGGATTTTCCAGGCAAGAATACTGGAATGGACTGCCATTCCCTTCTCCAGGTAGATCTTCCCTACTCAGGAGTCAAACTCAGTTTCTGGCATTGCAGGCAGATTCTGAGCCACCAGGAAAGACTCTGTCACCTATCCTTATCATCATTTATTCCCTTAACACATACCTTAAAACCTCAAAAATGATTTTTGTTATTTCTTCAATCCTTATAGGTGCTAATTTACTCTCAACGGAACAAAACAAATGATTTTTAAGTATCATAATAATTAAATCAAAGTATTTTTTTCTGAAAGATTTTTCATTAAATTATATTTCAGTTCAGTTCAGTCGCTCAGTCGTGTCTGACTCTTTGCGACCCCACGAATCGCAGCACACGAGGCCACCCTGTCCATCGCCAACTCCCGGAGTTCACTCAGACCCACGTCCATCGAGTCAGTGATGCCATCCAGCCATCTCATCCTCTGTCGTCCCCTTCTCCTCCTGCCCCCAATCCCTCCCAGCATCAGAGTCTTTTCCAATGACTCAACTCTTCGCATGAGGTGGCCAAAGTACTGGAGTTTCAGCTTTAGCATCATTCCTTCCAAAGAAATCCCAAGGCTGATCTCCTTCAGAATGGACTGGTTGGATCTCTTTGCAGTCCAAGGGACTCTCAAGAGTCTTCTCCAACACCACAGTTCAAAAGCATCAATTCTTCGGGGCTCAGCTTTCTTTGCAGTCCAACTCTCACATCCATACATGACTACTGGAAAAACCATAGCCTTGACTAGACGGACCTTTGTTGGCGAAGTAATGTCTCTGCTTTTCAATATGTTATCTAGATTGGTCATAACTTTCCTTCCAAAGAGTAAGCGTCTTTTAATTTCATGACTGCAATCACCATCTGCAGTGATTTTGGAGTCCAGAAAAATAAAGTCTGACACTGTTTCCACTGTTTCCCCATCTATTTCCCATGAAGTGACGGGACTGGATGCCATGCTCTTCGTTTTCTGAATGTTGAGCTTTAAGCCAACTTTTTCACTCTCCTCTTTCACTTTCATCAAGAAGCTTTTGAGTTCCTCTTCACTTTCTGCCATAAGGGTGGTGTCATCTGCATAACTGAGGTTCTTGATATTTCTCCCGGCAATCTTGATTCCAACTTGTGTTTCTTCCAGTCCAGCGTTTCTCATGATGTACTCTGCATATAAGTTAAACAACCAGGGTGACGATATACAACCTTGACGTACTCCTTTTCCTATTTGGAACCAGTCTGTTGTTCCATGTCCAGTTCTAACTGTTGCTTCCTGACCTGCGTATGTGTTTCTCAAGAGGCAGGTTAGGTGTTCTGGTATTCCCATGTCTTTCAGAATTTTCCACAGTTTATTGTGATCCACATAGTCAAAGGCTTTGGCATAGTCAAAGCAGAAATAGATGTTTTTCTGGAACCCTCTTGCTTTTTTGATGGTCCAGCAGATGTTGGCAATTTGATCTCTGGTTCCTCTGCCTTTTCTAAAACCAGCTTGAACATCTGGAAGTTCACGGTTCATGTATTGCTGAAGCCTGGCTTGGAGAATTTTGAGCATTACTTTCCTAGCGTGTGAGATGAGTGCAATTGTGCGGTAGTTTGAGCATTCTTTGACATTGCCTTTAGTGGAGGTGATGGAATTCCAGTTGAGCTATTTCAAATCCTAAAAGATGATGCTGTGAAAGTGCTGTATTCAATATACCTGCAAATTTGGAAAACTCAGCAGTGGCCACAGGGCTGGAAAAAGTCAGTTTTCATTCCAATCCCAAAGAAAGGCAATGCCAAAGAATGCTCAAACGACCGCACAATTGCACTCATCTCACACGATAGTAAAGTAATGCTCAAAATTCTCCAAATTATATTTAGCCTGTGTTTAATATAATAATGTCCCCTTTTTAAGTAGCATCACTGTTAATGATAAGGTAAATAAAATTTTAGGGAGTATTAGCATAGGAAAATTATTCCTATTTAGTCACTCACTCTCCTCAAAAGAGAAAAAAGAAAATATATTCACAGACCCACAAACAAACATACATATATTCTGCCCAGTGCATTTGCTTCATTAGTTTTGGTTTGCAGCCATCCTTTTTAACTTTTTTCTCTTGCGAATTATGATAACTGCAATTCATTCCTTTTATAAAATGTCTTAAATTTGGGGAAAAATCAGCTTTTTAGTACATAATGTAAGGATCCTTAATCTGTTTAATTTATTTGTATATAACCTGCTTTATTCTAGAAAAGAGGCAAAGTTAACAATCAATCAATGCCTTTCAATATAGTGATTGGATATCTAAAATTTGAAATATGTAAACACCAATGACACATTTAGCATTCTGAACATATTTCAAAATCTTGCTTTTGTATTGTGTTTCTAGAATGTTTGTTATGGAATATATGGTTTTGAAAATGAATAACATAAATTGCAAATTCTGTAGCATTTAGTGCTTACAGGTGTTATATTTTAATATAATTATCTGTCATATCCAAAAATATTTTTCATAATGTTTCACCTGTTGACTTTATGCCATATGCAGACCAACTAAATAGTCTTATAAGAGAAACCAAGAAAAGATTCAGGGGAACTGCATGCACTTAAAGATCTTCTACACAAATACAAAGGTATTGGAATACTATTTCTAAAATTAAATTACTTAGAACAGGAAAATATTTTCAAAAGTTAGCAGGATCTGAGAGTTGTAAATATGCTAAATGGAAAGAGAGACTCTTTCAGGCAAAAGTTGCAAGAAAAATTAAATAACAGGGGCCAAATTTTCATTTGGTAGGAAAGAAGAAAAGGCAGAACACCCTTCAGTTGTGCCTTGTGAGCCTTCAAGTCCATAGGACTTCGTTACTAAGTTCTTTGTCTCTTTCTCTAACAACTTAAAGCTCAAAAGAGAGACAGTTGAGGAATTTAAAGTCCAGAAGAAAGATAGCAGAGCATTTGCATTTCATTTTGCCTTTTTCACCTCCAATTTGCAATGCTTCAATAGGAAAAAGAGTGGAAGAATCATATATAACACTAGAATTCTGAAACACTGGAATTCTGGTCTTAATGATGGTATAGGGGATTTAGAATACTAAAGCATATCAAAACTATTTTATTATAAATAATTTTATATCAAACTATTTTATATGCTGTATTCATTAAATTTTATTAATGGTCTATGGACTAGTAAACAGAATATGCCACTGCTTATCCCCTGTTATGAATAGAAGTTAAGAAAACTGTTTGGAAGACACAAGACAGATTAAAATCCATCTATGTCACATTCAATATATAACTGTTCATTAAAAAAGGCATCTGAAATATTCATTATAAATCTGTTATAGTCTATAAATTTCACATGGAATAGCTGATATTTTTTAATGCTTAGAATGGGTATAAATTTATTTTTAAAAAGTCAATTGGGCTTCTCTCGTGGTCTAGTGGTAAGCAATCTGCCTGCCAATATAGGGACACAGGTTCAATTCCTGGTCCAGGAAGATTCCACATGCCACATGGCAACTAAGCCCATGTGCTACAACTTTTGGGTCAGTACTCTTGAATCCACATGCCACAACTACTGAGTCCACACACCACAACTATCAAAGTTTGCAAGCCTAGAGCCTATGCTCTGTAGCAAGAGAAACCATCACAGAGAGAAGCCCATGCATCACAACAAAGAGTAGCCCCTACTCTCAGCAACTAGAGAAAGCCTGCACAGCAACAAAGACTCAGCACAACAAATAAATAAAAAGTCTTTTTTAAAAAAGTCATTTAATGATTGTAGCTACATTAAAATACATTATTATTATTTAAATTCATTTTTAGTGAACTTGCAGAATATTATTGAGGATACAGGATGTTTTACATAAGAAACATCAAAACTCTATGTATATCAGCAGATTCTGAAGTTTAAGATTTTATATCTTCATTGTGACCAGGCAGATTTTACTTTCAAAAAGAAAAAAATGGTGAAGGTGACTTAATAGCAAAGCCAGATGACACATTATAGTAAGAATTATAGCAATCCAAGGAACGTTGATAATCCAATGTCAGTAAATACTCAGGTAAAAAATTGACTTGCTAATTTTAATTCATTAAAATTATTATTTAAGCAGATTATACTCTCAGAGGAAAGAAAATTCTGAAAAAATGAAAAAGAATTTGGTATGCAGGAGTTTATGCTTTGTTCTGATAACTAAGTGAGTGTGTATCCCAGTTTTGATGTTACTTGGGGCATAATATGGAGAAGGCAATGGCACCCCACTCCAGTACTCTTGCCTGGAAAATCCCATGGTTGGAGGAGCCTGGTGGGCTTCAATCCATGGGGTCGCTAGGAGTTGGGCACGACTGAGCGACTTCACTTTGACTTTTCACTTTCATGCATTGGAGAAGGAAATGGCAACCCACTCCAGTGTTCTTGCCTGGAGAATCCCAGGGGCAGGGGAGCCTGGTGGGCTGCCGTCTATGGGGTCGCACAGAGTCAGACACGACTGAAGTGACTTAGCAGCAGCAGTGGTAGCAGCGGCATAATATAGTGTATCAGAAATTTCCTCACATAGAATTGTCAATATCAATTCAGAAATTCATTATTGAACCAATTTTTTCCACAGAAGAACCAAAGTACATAATCAAAAATGTGCATGTCCCTAATTTGATTTCAAAAAGTAATCTCAACTATTCCGGTAAAACTCTATTCACTGATTTTCTGTGATGACTTACATTTAAAATTGCAAACTTTTAAATAATATGCAATTAATTGTGGGGATTTAGATATTTATATCAAATGAAATTTAAAAAATGAAGGTATTATTGTTTTATATTTCAGATCCTTCATACATTTCATTTCTTCTGCCTGAAAAATTCCATGCCACTCTTTGCAAAATTGCATTCTTTTTCTCTTTTAGGACAAAAGTATACTATCACTTTCTCAGAGGGACCCTCCTGAACCACTCAATTTAAAAATCAATCAACTCAACTTATTTAACACAAGGCTCACCAAAGCAGTCTAGTAAATCCTGTGTACTTAGTTTTTAGTATATGATAGGTACTCAATAAACATTGAAAGATGGATGATAAATCTGGATCTGTATAAAAAAACATTTTATCCAAAAAGACCATTGCACTAGGGAAAACCTTTAGACCGTGTGTGTGTGTGTGTGTGTGTGTGTGTTAGTCACTCAGTAATGTTCAACTCTTGACCTACAAACATTTCACAGGCTAGACAGAAGAGAATTTTCATTTGCAGGGAAGTGTAAACAAGAGAGTGGCTCAGTGGTAAAGAATCTGCCTTATGACCCAGCAATCCCACTGCTGGGCATACACACCGAAGAAACCAGAATTGAAAGAGACATGTGTACCCCAATGTTCATCGCAGCACTGTTTATAATAGCTAGGACGTGGAAGCAACCTAAATGTCCATCAGCAGATGAATGGATAAGAAAGCTGTGGTACATATACACAATGGAGTATTACTCAGCCATTAAAAAGAATACATTTGAATCAGTTCTAATGAGGTAGATGAAACTGGAGCCTATTATACAGAGTGAAGTAAGCCAGAAAGAAAAACACCAATACAGTATACTAACACATATATATGGAATTTAGAAAGATGGTAATGATAACCCTGTATGCAAGACAGGAAAAGAGACACAGATGTATAGAACAGTCTTTTGGCTCTGTGGGAGAGGGAGAGGGTGGGATGATTTGGGAGAATGGCAATGAAACATGAATAATATCATATATGAAACGAATTGCCAGTCCAGGTTCGATGCATGATACTGGATGCTTGGGGCTGGTGCACTGAGACGACCCAGAGGGATGGAACGGGGAGGGAGGAGGGAGGGAGCTTCAGGATGGGGAACACGTGTATACCTGTGGCGGATTCATGTTGATGTATTGCAAAACCAATACAATATTGTAAAGTAATTAACCTCCAATTAAAATAAATAAATTTATATTAAATAAAAAAAAGAATCTGCCTGTTAATGCAGGAGATGCAGGTTGGATCCCTGGCCCCAGAAGATCCCCTGGAATAAGAAATGGCACCCCACTCCAGTATACTTGGTTGAAAAATCCTAGGGACCAAGCAGTCTGGCAGGCTACAGGTCATGGGGTCACAGAAGAGTCATACACAATTTAGCCACTAAACAACAACAACAACAAGCAAGACAACAAGTACTGAGTACTGGAGAGTCAGTTGAAAGGGACTCTATAGGACAGTTGAGCAGGAGAAATGTTTTTCTTTGAGATTACTAGATTCTTGGGAGGAATTATTAAGAACTGGTTGTTCCATATTCAGATATTGGCACAGGCTGATAATGATTCAGAGGTCTGTATCCTGAGCAAATGACAGAAAATTAAGTTTTGGTCCAGTCAAATTAGCAGGTATTTTGACCAGGTTGGTTAGTTGATACAAATATATAATCATTTATGAGACAAAGGATGGGAATTCAGAAAGTCTGTATCTGAGCTTACCATTGGTAAATGAGAGAGGCATTTGTGAATCTTATCTAAGTCATATGGGCAATAATGATTCATCACAGTGAGCCATTTCCTCAAGCATGAAACTGTGGGGGTATTTCTTATCTATAGCTGCTTAAAGAAATACAGGGCTCATGTGAAGTTTAACATTGCCAAAAGGAGTAATTGAATATATATTTTTTTAATTTAAATTTATTTATTTTAATTGGAGGCTAATTACTTAACAATATTGCATTGGTTTTGCCATACATCAACATGAATCCACCACAGATGTACACGTGTTCCCCATCCTGACCCCCCTAATGCAGGATACAGGATGCTTGGGGCTGGTGCACTGGGATGAATACATTTTTGTAATAGTATGTTTGATGTCAGTACTCTTGCCTGGAAAATCCCATGGAGAGAGGAACCTGGTGAGCTGCAGTCCATGGGGTCGCTAAGACTCAGACACAACTGAACAACTTCACTTTCAATTTTCACTTTCATGCATTGAAGAAGGAAATGGCAACCCACTCAGGTGTTCTTGCCTGGAGAATCCCAGAGGTGGGGGAGCCTGATGGGCTGCCGTCTATGGGGTCGCAGAGAGTTGGACAGGACTGAAGTGACTTAGCAGCAGCTTATGACTATATATGGATTTCTCAAGTGGCACTAGTGGTAAAGAACCCCCCTGCCAAGGCAGGAGACATGAGACATGGGTTCGATCCCTGGGTCAAGAAGATTTCCTAGAGGAGGGTATAGCAGTCCACTCCAGTATTCTTGCCTGGAGAATTCCTTGGATGGAGGAGCCTGGTAAGCTACAGTCCATAAGGTCACAAAGAGTCGGACATGACTGAGGGGACTTAGTGCAGCACAACACAGCCTATGACTACATATAAATCTACATATGTACCTATATTTTTATATGGTAATTTTGATATTCACATGGCTATTTGTATGTATCTTTCTACATAAATATGAACTTAGTGTTTCTTAACATACTTATGTAAGGCTAACCTATGTATTATAGAATATTTATCATTCTTGATTAATGACCACTAAATGCCAGTGCCACCTTTGATGTTTTATGACAATGAAAAAATACCCCCCACCCCGTATTTCCAAATGCCCCTTAGCAGAGTGCTTCTGGCTCTAGCTGAGAATCACTGGGCTTCAGATGTTGTGATTGTGTTATAATTCCAAATTATAATGCTACATTTCAGTAGCATTCTGTATTCATTCTGAAATGCATGCTGCTGCTGCTGCTAAGTCACTTCAGTCGTGTCCAACTCTGTGCGACCCCATAGACGGCAGCCCACTAGGCTCCTCTGTCCCTGGGATTCTCCAGGCAAGAACACTGGAGTGGGTTGCCATTTCCTTCTCCAATGTATGAAAGTGAAAAGTGAAAGTGAAGTCACTCAGCTGTGCCCGACTCTTAGAGACCCTACCTGCAGCCTACCAGGCTCCTCCGTACATGGGATTTTCCAGGTAAGAGTACTGGAGTGGGTTGCCATTGTCTTCTCTTAAATGCATATGTGCCACTAAACTACATTTGTTGAGTATGTAAATACCACAAAATATTTTTTTTATTCTATATGATCCATTCCAACATAAACAATTCATCTAAACCAATCATGGAACAGAGGTCCTTCTGGGAAATGAGGCCACAGAGAGGTCATCTGAGAAGTTTTTGAAAATAGATTTATTACACCTGAATAAAAGGCAAATAAATCTATGATAACATTGCTATATCTGGACTTTTTCAAAAGTAAATAAATATGTGACCAAACTAGTTCATGAAGAAATCATATGCTGTAATTATAAGGAATTATAGAGAAGAGTGTAAGAACTCTGATATATCATTAAGACACAATAAAAGGTTAGCCTTTCTTCTGAACCCTTTTCATGCAAGAAAACAAATTTCTTTATTGTTTGAGCAAATCTGAGTTGGAGATTTTATTACTAGCAGCCAAAGTCGTCTTTACATAATATATCTCCATTGAAATCCAAATAAATCTCAAAGAAATTATCTTTCTACTCTTTCTAAAAACTCTTGGGCATATGTAATAAACTATTTTTCAGTTAAAAATAAACATCTTTTAATAATTATACAGATTTGTATTTTAAGAACTAAGGAAAATGTTGAAAGAAAATAAAAGTGTTAGTTGCTCAGTCATTCCTGACTCTTTGCCACCCTACGGACTATAGTCCTCCAGGCTTTTCTGTCCCTGAAATTCTCCAGGCAAGACTACTGGAGTGGGTAGCCTTTTCCTTCTTCAGGGGATCTTCCTGACCCAGGGATTGAACCTGATTCTCTTGCATTGCAGGCAGATTCTTTACCACTGAGTCACCTGAAAAGTCCACAGTAAAATATAATTAATGAGGAAATTAAAGACATGTCTACTTGTTGATAAGAGTGGACAAGAAGATACTTTTATACCCAGATTAATGAGTCGACACTAGGTGTACATTTAAGAATATAATTTTTAAATATAAACATTAGTCACTCCCTTGTGCTATAACTAAATATACTCATATTACATGTCTATGTGAATGTCTTTTATTAAATATTTTTCCAAATAAACTTGTGCATGCAGAAATGCTAAGATAATGGAACAAATGACATGCCGTGTTTGAAGAGAAAAGGGAAGCAAATTAGGAAATATCAGGAACTGATGTCACTGGCTGACATAAACTGCTACCTTATTAAACTTCCAGATGGGAAAATAAAACCTGAGTCTTGAAAAACTTAACAAGTATTAGAGGATTGTTTACATGAAATAGAAGATACTGAAAGGAAAAGACTAATCAAGTTATTCAAACAAGAAAATATCCCAAGCAACTAACATGTTCCAGGCACTGTTATGTATCCCTTGGATACAGTGATTTTAAATAAGAGCTAGATATTACTTATTTTTTTAATATAATTTACACTCCATGAGCATAAAGCACAATGAATGACATATTTTACATAACCTAACTTTTAGGTTTTGTTTTTTTAATTTGGTTTTAAACTGAAGGAAAATTGCTTTACAACATTGTATTGGTTTCTGCTGTACAAAAACACAAATCAGCCGCAATTATACATATATTCTATCATGAACCTTCCCCCATCCCACCCTTCTAGGTAATTGTAGAACACCAGGCTGGGCTTCCTGTGTTATATAGCAATTTCTCACTAGCTGTCTATTTTACACACTAGTATATATGTCAATGGCACTTTCTGTGTTCATCCCACTTTCTCCTTCCCCTACTGTGTCATGGTGGAATAGTGACTAGAATAGATACAATGCTTAGGAAGAAAACATCCTCTCAAAGATAACAGTTATGTTATATTCTGAAAAACAAATGTAGCCCAGCCATGAAAATTTCTTGGAGAACCATGATACAGGCAAAATAAATCATAATTACAAAGAACCTGAGGCTAGACTGAGTTTGCCATGACAGCCAAAACAAAGCCAAAACATGACCTAGGATATGTTAAACAAGTGAGATTTCAGATAAATAAGGAATTGGAAATAAATTTAGGTGTCTGATTAAGAAGATCCTTATGGTAAAGAGTTTAGGTAGTATTAATTGCAAAGGGAAAGCTGTTGGAGAATTATTTTAAGTAGAGTGATATATTTTCAAAAGATCACAGATGTTGTTTAACTGGGAATCAGAAGAAAGAGGTAATAGAAGAACTAAAGTAACCAGTTAAAAGACTGTTGCTAAACAAATGTTATAATAACTTTGACCACAGTATAGAAAATGAACAAATTCAGAATGTCTTCTGGAAGGAGATCAAAGTATTTTTCAAGGAGTTGAATTTGGAGGAAGAGGAAAAGGGAAGAAACAAGAATGGCTTCTAGATATTTTTCCTGAGCAACTGAATGAATGCAATTGCCATTTATTAAAATAAGGAGAAAAAATCTGGGGTAGTAGGCAAATCTTCACTATTCTCCATTCTAAGTGCATCTATTTTTACATATATAGTATAGATATTTCATTCTCCCCACCCCCAGAAAGGTGTATGGTGAAGATTGCAGATATTAAAAGAAAACTTTGCCACATGACAGTCATTGAGTCCGTGTGCTTAGGTGCTCAGTTGTTTCTAGCTCTTTGAAACCCTATGAACTGTAGCCCACCAGACTCCTGTGTCATGGAATTGTCCAGGCAATATTACTGGAGTGAGTTGCCATTTCCTACTCCCAGGATCTTCTTAACCTAGGGATTGAACCCGCATCTCTTGCATCTTCTGCATTGGCAGGCGGATTTTTTTTTTTTTTTTTAACCACTAGTGCCACTTGGGAAGACTTAAATTATCAATCTACAATTCCAAAAATGAGGAAAATAATTTTAATTATCCCTAACATCCATCAATTCCTTCTTATTCTTAATAACAGGATTCCCTAGTTTATCTGAACATATTTCCCCCACCCACAAAGAAGAGTTTGTTATCCTTGCTTACATCAGCATATGAAATATTTGAGTCATCTCCTTAAAGTCCTATATCAAGGACTGGATTTTTCCCCATTCCTGGTGCTTAAGATGTGTCAAAGCTGATGACTTGAACTTAGAGAGGGAAATAAAATATCAAGGAATTTAGAGCCCCATTGCTAGGTATGTTCACTTATAACAACTTTTTAGAACTGAACTTCTCTAAAGTTCAGATCCTCTCTCATTTATGCTAATTATGGGATAAAAGTAAATTTCTCTCTTATTCAAACCATAACATTAAAAGAAAATGTGTCAGTCTAGCCTTTACTCTTATCGATAGATACGTGTTTCCTCGGAAATCATGCTTACTAATAACATTTGTGAAATTATTAACTAGCATGGAAAGATGCAGTATTGGATAGGGTGTGTGTGTGGAAATAATAATGGCCAGCTTTATTAATTCTAGAATGAAGAATGGAGTTGAGAAATAATCAACTTTCTCAAATGAGAAACAGTTTGTCTATATTACTGAGTTGGAAAGATTATGAAACAATGTGTGTATTCCATAAGCATCATTTCTATACAAATGCTATTTACAACAGAACTGGAAAGAGAGAGTTATACTATGTATGCAATGTATTTTAAAGTGTTAATCTAGAGTTGGAAGCAAATGTCACACTAAATCAATCAGGAGATAAATGACAACTTCGGAAAAAACAATCTCAATTAATTGTTGGCATTTATCATTAATTCATAGAACTCACATACTTTTCTCAGGACTCTGTTACATAATACTTAACACATACTATGCTTTTTAGTGGCATTAGTAAATATAGAAAAGTCTGGGATAACTTCATCCTGAAAGTTGCATATACTGTGTGTCTTTAAATGCTATATATAATTCTGAAAATTTGCACAGCAGCTAAATAGGAAGTATGCTTGAACAACATCAATAACAACAAAAATTTAAAAATGCATTCACACTGCATATTTTCAAAGAAAATAAATGAGGCAGATGTAATTAGTTCTCCCTCTGGTTTCAGAAAAATAAATAGCAATCAATAAATTTTCATTTCATATATTAAAAAGTTTAACAAAGATCACAATTTTCAACTTTATATTAAATGCATATTATTAAATTAGTAAGAGACCAATGAACTATTAACACTCTGACAAATATGTACTTAATGCAAAGTTCCAAAGAATAGCAAGGACAGATAAGAAAACCTTCCTAAGTGATCAATGCAAAGAAACAGAGGAAAACAATAGAATGGGAAAGACTGGAAATCTCTTCAAGAAAATTAGAGATACCAAGGGAACATTTCATGCAAAGATGGGAAAAATAAAGCACAGAAATGGTAAGGACCTAATAGAAGCAGAAAAGATTAAGAAGAGGTGGCAAGAATACACAGAAGAACTATACAAAAAGATTTAAAAAACCCAGACAACCACCATGGTGTGATCACTCACCTAGAGCCAGACATCCTGGAGTCTGAAATCAAGTGAGTCTTAGGAAGCATCACTATGAACAAAGCTAGTGGAGATGATGGAATTCCAGCTGAGCTAGTTAAAATCCTAAAAGATGATGGTGTTAAAGTGCTGCACTCAACTTGCCACTATTTGGAAAACTCAGCACTGGCCCCAGTGCTGGAAAAGGTCAGGTTTCATTCCAATCCCAAAGAAAGGCAATGCCAAAGAATGTTCAAATGACAGCACAATTGCACTCATCTCACACGCTAACAAAGAAATGTTTAAAATTCTCTAAGCCAAGCTTCAGCAGTACATGAACTGTCAAATTCCAAATGTACAAGCTGGATTTAAAAAGGCAGAGGAACCAGAGATCAAATTGCCAACACCCGCTGGATCATCAAAAAAGCAAGAGTTCCAGAAAAACATCTACTTCTGCTTTATTGACTATGTCAAAGCCTTTGACTGTGTGGATCAAAACAAACTGTGGAAAATTCTGAAAGAGATGGGAATACCAGACCACGTGACCTGCCTCTTGAGAAACCTATATGCAAGTCAAGAAGCAACAGTTAGAACTAAACATGGAAATATGGACTTGTTCCAAATTGGGGAAGGAGTATGTCAAGGTTGTATATTGTCACCTGCTTATTTAACTGACATGCAGAGTGAGATGCCAAGCTAGATGAAGCACAAGCTGAAATCAAGATTGCCAGGAGAAATATCAATAACCTCAGATACACAGATGACTCCATCTTTATGGCAGAAAGTGAAGAGGAACTGAAGAGCTTCTTGATGAAAGTGAAAGAGGAGAGTGAAAAAGCTGGCTTAAAACTCAACATTCATAACACTAAGATCATGGCATCTGGTCCCCTGGCAAATAGATGGGGAAATGATGGATACAGTGAGAGACTTTATTTTCTTGGGCTCCAAAATCATCACAGATGGTTACTGCTTCCGTAAGATTAAAAGACACTTGCTCCTTGGAAGAAAAGCTATGACCAACCTAGACAGCATATTAAAAAGCAGAGACATTACTTTACCAACAAAGGTCCATCTAGTCAAACTATGGGTTTTCCAGTAGTCATGTTTGGATGTGAAAGTTGGACCATAAGGAAAGCTGAACACTAAAGAATTGATGCTTTTGAACTGTGGTGTTGAAGAAGTCTCTTAAAAGTCCCTTGGGCTGCAATGAAATCAACCTGTCAATCCTAAAGGAAATCAGTCCTAAATATTCATTGGAAGGACTGACGCTGAATCTGAAGCTCCAGTACTTTGGCCACCTGATGGGAAGAACTGAATCTTTGGAAAGGACCCTAATGCTGGGCAAGATTGAAGGCAGGAGGAGAAGGGGATGACAAAGGATGATATGGTTGGATGGCATCACTGACTGGATGGACGTGAGCTTGAGCAAGCTTCAGGTGATGGACAGAGAAGCCTGGTGTGTTGCAGCCCATGGGGTTGCAAAGAGTCAGACACGACTGAGCGACAGAACCAAACTAAATTAAAAAAAAATTGATTTAATTGAAGAATAATGAGATGTACAGCTTAAACATTTTACTTGTAGTGTACTTCAATTGAACCTTAATATATGTATATAATGCACCATCGTTCTTTCTTGAGGTGGAAATAAAAACTGACTGCCAAAGATTTCAGTCTTTGTTCTTTAACAACTTTATAGCTGTCTCTAGAAAGTGGCTATGCAGTCAGTATCTACATTTTCCAAATCTCTTTCAGATATGTCATACTTAGTTAAACAGACAAGTGAAGGAGAAGATAAAAAGTGAAACAAATAGTTTGAATGTTACAAATTAAGGAAGACATTGAATTAATAACATTCAAATTTGTAGTTGCAAATGATCATATAAGCTTTTGCCTAGCAGATTCTGATTCCTTGTATAAACTTTTTAAAGAAATAAGAATAAAGGAGGGGAAAGGAAAGAATAAAGAAAGAAAGAGGAATAAGAAAGAGAATTTAAATTCCCTTTGGAAATGGGAAAGTTAGAAATACCACAGCATCTTCTTGTTACTAAAAGTTAGTAATCTGAATACATTGCTTCAGGTAGAAACTTAACCAATTTGAGTAACTTAGCCAGTTTGAGCAAATAGTTTTGCCTTGACTCTTGCAGCTGTGGCTTTGAAACAGCAAGCAAGGATTGGGGAAGAAAATGACTGGCATAGACTGAAACTGGGATCTAATATCATTTTCTTGCTACTCTGCCCCCAGACAAAACACAATTTCTTTATTTGTTCTTCTCTCAGTTTTCAAGGTAATCCATACACTGTTGGTCAGCAGGGTTAAGTGCAATCTACCACTTTGTTCCTGGGGGAGGGAAAACCAGTGTAAGATTTTTCTCCTCTGTAGCATGGCAAGAACTTGGAGAGCAGTTTGGAGCACTTCAGTGAAGACCAACAATACAGCTGATTCTAGATAGGCTGTGGGTTCAGAGATCTGCAAACTCTATAAGCAGAATGAGCCACAAATTACCTTTTTTAAAATAAAAAAAATTTATTTTGATTTGACAGAGTAGGAAACAATCTCAATGAATATAATGTAAGAATAGAAAAAGAGAAGGCCTAAATCCAAATTTTTGTTTCCTCCTGAAGTCCACTGCTGTTTTGTCCACCTCTCCCTTTCTCTATTGCTCTCTTAGCAGAGTTTTAAATTTATAATATTAAAAAATAAGTGATCCATATAAATTATCATTCAAATTCTTGAAGGAAAGATGTAATTAAATCAACAGAATACAATTTCCCTGCATTCGGGACCTCGGTTGACGGGCTGGGATTTCACAGAATTGCAGGTCAGAAAAACAAGGAGAAAATTACCCATAAGTGTACTGGTAGCATTAATTAGGAGCCAATTTTACAGCTGTCGTGTAGAAAAATAGAAGGACCAATAACAACAACAAAGACAACATGACATTATATTTTCCTTTTAGGGCACTAAGCGTAGAAAGGAGTAGTCTATACTTACAAATTGCCATATAATAAACTCTTCTGAAATAAGCTACCTTTAGCATAAAAAACCTGGAAGTATAAAAAACTTGGTATAAGTCTATAGGATTATAGGACACTAGCTTTTCATCATCATCTATCTGATGACTTGGTTTATGTCACCAGTAAAATCTAGCTTCAGTTCAGTTCAGTCACTCAGTCGTGTCTGACTCTTTGTGACCCCATGAATCGCAGCACACAAGGCCTTCCTGTCCATCACCAACTCCCGGAGTTCACTCAGACTCACGTCCATCGAGTCAGTGATGCCATCCAGCCATCTCATCCTCTGTCGTTCCCTTCTCCTCCTGCTCCCAATCCCTCCCAGCATCAGAGTCTTTTCCAATGAGTCAACTCTTCGCATGAGGTGGCCAGAGTACTGGAGTTTCAGCTTTAGCATCATTCCCTCCAAAGAACACCCAGGGCTGATCTCCTTCAGAATGGACTGGTTGGATATCCTTGCACTCCAAGGGACTCTCAAGAGTCTTCTCCAACACCACAGTTCAAAAGCATCAATTCTTCGGTGCTCAGCTTTCTCCACAGTCCAAGTCTCACATCCATACATGACCACAGGAAAAACCATAGCCTTGACTAGATGGATCTTTGTTGGCAAAGTAATGTCTCTGCTTTTCAATATGCTATCTAGGTTGGTCATAACTTTCCTTCCAAGGAGTAAGAGTCTTTTAATTTCATGGCTGCAGTCACCATCTGCAGTGATTTTGGAGCCCCCCAAAATAAAGTCTGACACTGTATCCACTGTTTCCCCATCTATTTCCCATGAAGTGATGGGACCAGATGCCATGATCTTTGTTTTCTGAATGTTGAGTTTTAAACCAACTTTTTCACTCTCATCTTTCACTTTCATCAGGAGGCTTTTTAGTTCCTCTTTCCTTCCTGCCATAAGGGTGGTGTCATCTGCATATCTGAGGTTATTGATATTTCTCCTGGCAATCTGATTCCAGCTGGTGCATCTTCCAGCCCAGCGTTTCTCATGATGTACTCTGAATATAAGTTAAATAATCAGGGTGACAATATACAGCCTTGACGGACTCCTTTTCCTATTTGGAACCAGTCTGTTGTTCCATGTCCAGTTCTAACTGTTGCTTCCTGACCTGCATACAAATTTCTCAAGAGGCAGGTCAGGTGGTCTGGTATTCCCATCTCTTTCAGAATTTCCCACAGTTTATTGTGATCCACACAAAGGCTTTGGCATAGTCAATAAAGCAGAAATAGATGTTTTTCTGGAACGCTCTTGCTTTTTTGATGATCCAGCGGATCTTTTCAATTTGATCTCTAGTTCCTCTGCCTTTTCTAAAACCAGCTTGAACATCAGGAAGTTCACGGTTCATATATTGCTGAAGCCTGGCTTGGAGAATTTTGAGCATTACTTTACTAGCATGTGAGATGAGTGCAATTGTGCGGTAGTTTGAGTATTCTTTGGCATTGCCTTTCTTGGGGATTGGAATGAAAACTGATCTTTTCCAGTCCTGTGGCCACTGCTGAGTTTTCCAAATTTGTAGGCATATTGAGTGCAGCACTTTCACAGCATCATCTTTCAGGATTTTAAATAGCACAACTGGAATTCCATCACTTCCACTAGCTTTGCTCGTAGTGATGCTTCTAAGGCCCACTTGACTTCACATTCCAGGATTTCTGGCTCTAGGTCAGTGATCACACCATCATGATTATCTGGGTCGTGAAGATCTTTTTTGTGCAGTTCTTCTGTGTATTCTTGCCATCTCTTCTAAATATCTTCTGCTTCTGTTAGGTCCATACCATTTCTGTCCTTTATCGAGCCCATCTTTGTATGAAATGTTCCCTTGGTATCTCTAATTTTCTTGAAGAGATCCCTAGTCTTTCCCAATCTGTTGTTTTCCTCTATTTCTTTGCACTGATTGCTGAGGAAGGCTTTATCTCTTCTTGCTATTCTTTGGAACTCTGCATTCAGATGCTTATATCTTTCCTTTTCTCCTTTGCTTTTTGCCTCTCTTCTTTTCACAGGTATTTGTAAGGCCTCCCCAGACAGCCATTTTGCTTTTTTGCCTTTCTTTTCCATGGGGATGGTCTTGATCCCTGTCTCCTGTACAGTGTCACGAACCTCAGTCCATAGTTCATCAGGCACTCTGTCTATCAGATCTAGTCCCTTAAATCTATTTCTCACTTTCACTGTATAATCATAAGGGATTTGATTTAGGTCATACCTGAATGGTCTAGTGGTTTTTCATATTTTCTTCAATTTCAGTCTGAATTTGGCAATAAGGAGTTCATGATCTGAGCCACAGTCAGGTCCTGGTCTTGTTTTTGTTGACTGTATAGAGCTTCTCCATGTTTGGCTGCAAAGAATATAATCAATCTGATTTCAGTGTTGACCATTTGGTGATGTCCATGTGTAGAGTCTTCTGTTGTGTTGTTGGAAGAGGGTGTTTGCTATGTGGCCAGTGCATTTTCTTGGCAAAACTCTATTAGTCTTTGCCCTGCTTCATTCCGTATTCCAAGGCCAAATTTGCCTGTTACTCCAGGTGTTTCTTGACTTCCTACTTTTGCATTCCAGTCCCCTATAAGGAAAAGGACATCTTTTTTGGGTGTTAATTCTAAAAGGTCTTGTAGGTCTTCATAGAACCATTCAGCTTCAGCTTCTTCAGCATTACTGGTTGGGGCATAGACTTGGATTACTGTGATATTGAATGGTTTGCCTTGGGAACGAACATAGATCATTCTGTTGTTTTTGAGATTGCATCCAAGTACTGCATTTCGAACTCTTTTGTTGACCATGATGGCTACTGCATTTCTTCTGAGGGATTCCTGCCCACAGTAGTAGATATAATGGTCATCTGAGTTAAATTCGCCCATTCCAGTCCATTTTAGTTCGCTGATTCCTAGAATGTCAATGTTCACTCTTGCCATCTCCTGTTTGACCACTTCCAATTTTCCTTGATTCATGGACCTGACATTCCAGGTTCTTATGCAATATTGCTCTTTACAGCATCGGACCTTGCTTCTATCACCAGTCACATCCCCAGCTGGGTATTCTTTTTGCTTTGGCTCCATCCCTTCAGTCTTTCTGGATTATTTCTCCACTGATCTCCAGTGCATATTGGGTACCTACTGACCTGGGGAGTTCCTCTTTCAGTATCCTATCATTTTGCCTTTTCATACTGTTCATGGGGTCCTCAAGGCAAGAATAGTGAAGTGGTTTGCCATTCCCTTCTCCAGTGGACCACATTCTGTCAGAGCTCCCCACCATGACCCGCCCATCTGGGTGGTCCCACAGGCATGGCTTAGTTTCATTGAGTTAGACAAGGCTGTGGTCCTAGTGTGATTAGATTGACTAGTTTTCTGTGAGTATGATTTCAGTGTGTCTGCCCTCTGATGCCCTCTTGCAACACCTACCATCTTACTTGTGTTTCTCTTACCTTGGACGTGGGGTATTTCTTCACGGCTGCTCCAGCAAAGTACAGCCGCTGCACCTTACCTTGGACGAGGGGTATCTATCTCCTTACCACCTCCCTTTCTGACCTTGAACATGGAATATCTCCTCTAGGTCCTTCTGCGCCCGCACAGCCACCTGTCCTTGGAGGTAGGGTTGTTCCTCCTGGCCGCCACCCCTGGCCTCGGACATGCTTCAGTGTTTCTTAATTCTGGCTAACATTTCAGATTTCCTACCCTTACTTTGTAATCAATAACAGTTAGCAAGCCCAATCTAAATATTTTCTGTATAAAAATAAAAATAGAATTTGAAATGCCTTGGGTATAAACCCATTATTATCATTTCTAAAGCAATTGCATTAATTATTAGATGTTGCTGTAGATCTTATTAACACCACAGGTTTTTCATTTTCCTGTTTTCTTACTTGCAATCAGTAAGTGCAAGTAAATTTGCATTTTCCAGTATCTTAGATATTATTTTTTTAGATACAAGTATATATACATATGTATAATTTTCCTTTTCTTTCTTTTTTAGCATATGTTATCAACTTTACTTGAAAGTCACAGTTGAAATATAGAAAAATTTTTTCAGGATTGATATAATTTATTTCTAATTGTAACCTTAAATTATTTAGAGACTCATTGAATTTAGCAAAAAGGCAAAGACTGACAATTTTAAACCAAAGGTATTTTAAAATATTTTAACTCATCCATGAACATATTTGTCATCACTTATTCTACAATCTGCTGAATTCTATCTTTCTTATGCTCATATTTTGACAGTTTCTGTATACCCCCAATGAAACTCAACAAGGTTGAGATTGAAAAAATCTGTTATCGTATTAGCCAATAATTTTTCCAAGCAGGAAAGAGACAGAATTGTATTTTAAATGTCAGCTAGTAATAAAACAAGCTTGTTATGCATATATAAGATTCAAAAGACAGAGAAAGCATTCCATAATAGTTCAAAAATAAATAAATGACAAGCAGAGAATAAATTAATCAATTAGTTACATTAAAGATATTATAAAGCCACCTATGTGCTTTGTAAGATTTTGTAAATCTGATTATAACATTAATTTTATGTGTTATAAATTATTGCACTTGTGATGGCATCCATACATATATATTAGGTAACTCTAATTTAAAGTAGAA